>NC_056741.1:136925482-137225482 GCF_019279795.1 Protopterus annectens
AATCCTAAATCTCTCCTTAAAACATGCTCACTCTATGAATTCATTACCTCCCTAATGAAGAGAACTTTGTACCAAAGTATTATTATCCCAAATTCCCATTTTTAAAAACCAAAAACCATATCCCTTGATCCCTTCATCATCTGAAAAAACTTGTTCAAAATCTCATTATCCTGTAAGTATCCACCTTCCAAATTAAACTCTAAATCCTGCATTGTGAGATTTCAAGAGAAGACCTATAGTCATTACAGCTACCAGGTCATATAAGCTAAAGCCCAGTGTGCCCCAACTTCCACATATATGAGGCCACCTCAACCTATAAATCACATTCCTACTCCATCTAGAATTCCAAACAAATTTGTCACAAATACCTTGAAGTTTCTTCAACCAGTAATTAGACTTCCCAAAACAAAGTAAGTGTCAACTAACATATAACTATAGGTAAAATCATTATTAGTATTACAATAAACCTCCCTAACAACAAATAGACCTTAGATAAGCACGGCCTTAAAAATGAAGATACTTTGTTATATAACTCCTCATAGTTCTCTTGAATTAATAAATGAACACATTCTGCTACCCAAAAACCCAAATATTTAACCTGGGGTCTTCTGATTATCACACGTTCATTAATAATGATTATGCATATACCTAATCTAATTTGATATATTTTGTTACAATTACATTTTAAATCTGAAACCTATTTAAAACGATCAAAGATCCTAACCACCTCTGTCAAAGGAAGATCCAATTTGTCAGTAGCTATCATACAGCCATTTGCAAACAGCCAGAAAAAAATTCCACTCAGCTCATATACAAGATGGATACTGGCCAAGGCTCTTGCCACCCCCATAGTGCCTTTTTTAGGCAATGCTCAAAGGACAAATCAACCTCCATAAAAACAAAATGGAAAAATTAAGGGTAATGCTGCTCAACGCCAGAAGTCTAAATCTCAAGATGCAGGCACTCGAAGCACTTCTCAGTATGGAGAACATCGATGTCTGTGCAGTAACTGAAACCTGGTTCAAGGCTCCTGAGAGCACTCCAGCGCTACCAGGCTATACCTCATATCATGCTTTCGCCTCAAGTTCCAGGTCAACCACAAAGGAGGAGGAGTGTCCATTTTCATAAAGGACACCGACAGCTCACGATTGATGGCTACCCGTGAAGCACCAGAAACCATAGAAGTTTTACGCACCATAGGCAAAACTGCCATACAACTGGTCGTGTGTTACAGAACATCGTCGCCATCCCAGGAATTCCATCAACCATTCCTGAAAACACTGGAGGATATGAATGTCACACCAAACACCATCATATTGGTGACTTCAACTACCCCAACATAGACTGGGCCCACTATTCTAGCCCTTTTACACCCTAGCCCAAAGATTCCTGAATTCATTAACTCAAATGCTATGGAGCAACTGGTCACTTCTCCTATGAGGAGAGATAATATACTTGACCTGATTATCACAAACATGGGTCCAAATGCTCCGCACCGGATATAAACCCCTCACTAGTAAGATCTGATCATAAACTGATCACGTTGGATGTACATATCCCCCCCCCCCCCCCCCCACAAAAAACTACAATGAAAAAAATTTCAAAAACTGACTTTGTGCTCCTTAAGTCAGAAATGATATCCTTTAAGCCTACTGGGTTAATGGAAACCACATCCCAAAATGCTGAATCCTTCACAAAAGCCTTCTACGGACATCTCCAAGAATGCATGGATCAAGCAATCCCAACTAAAACCAAGACCCTCTCCACTAAGGAAAACGCCCGGGTTTGGTGGACCCCGGCTATAAACAAACTGTACAACAAAAGAAGGAAGCTACTGCAGGACAAAGCCAAATCCCACAAGGGAAAAGCAAGGCTTCCTGATCAAAGCACAAGTAAAAAACTACGTTCTCTCATAAAAACATCTAAAGGAAACTTTGAGAAAAAGATTGCCAAGGATACCAAAGAGAATCACACCGCCTTCTTCAATTATGTCAGAACCTTTGGGAGGAAATTCTCAGATATGCTCTGAGTTAGTACACAACGACAAAAATTCACTGACCCTACCTATTATTGCCAATATTCTGGCAGATAGGTTCAGTGCAAATTTCTCCCCTCCCTCACCCCCTAAAGATGAAGTAATTATCCCTGCTGAATGTAACCTACCTGTCATCACAGACATACAGGTGAAATCAGCACTCAACAAGGCAAAAAACACAGCATCTATGGGACCCGATGGTATCCCCGGTTGCGTGTTACGTGAACTTCAAGATGAACTAAACCTCACTAAGAACGCTTATTCAATCTTAGCCTCACTACAGGATATGTACCTGAACACTGGCGGACAGCAACAGTGGTCCCACTCCACAAAGGGGGAAATTCTACTGACCCTGGTAACTACCGCCCCATAAGTTTGACCAGCCTGGTCTGTAAGGCTATGGAAAGAATCATCATGGAACTCATAAATGGCGACATTGGGGATCTGCAGACCCTTGATCCCACCCAGTTTGGTTTTGTAAAAGGCAGATCCTGCCTCTTAAACCTGGTTGACTTCTTCGAGACAGTCACTACTGCCATCGACGAGGGCAAGGCTGTCCACACTGCCTACTTGACTTGGCTAAAGCCTTTGACACGCATACCTGGTCACACTCTGGCATCATTGACAAGCTCAGCAGCCTAAATGTAAATCCATATGTCACAAGATGGGTAGCAACCTGGCTAAAAAACAGAACCCATAAGGTCAAAATTGCTGGAGCCATGCTTCGTCAGACTCTAAACCAGTCACGAGTGGTGTCCTACAGGGCTCAGTCTTGGGTCCACTCTTATTCGCATTTACTTCTCAGATGAAAGCAATATGGGAGGATTATGGTTGACAAAGTTTGCAGATGACTGCAAACTGGGTGCCATAGTTGATTCACCTGCTGACACACACATCCTACAGAAAGGTCTCACTGAAACGGACAACTGGTGCCAGAATCATGGCCTCAAACTTAACCAAAATGTATAGTCATCCCCTTTGGGAAAACAGTACCACAAATTATCACGTAGACAATAACCCACTGAATACGGAAGAAGTAATCAGAGACCTGGGGACTCAAGTCGATAGTGACCTCTCCTTTGACAACCATGTTGCCAAAGTGGTCAGAAAGACATTCTACCTTGCCCATCTCATCATGAAGGGATTCTCATCCAGATCAAAGGAGGTCATTGTACCTCTATATTCCTCCCTTGTCAGGCCCATGATTGAATATAATGCTCCATTTGGGATGTATCTCACCTGGCACATGCAACAACTGGAAAGACCCCAGAAGTACCTCACCAAGAGGATCATAGGTCTCAAACATGTGCCTTATCCAGCTAGATTAAAGAAACTCCAGCTCTATTCAGTAGCATACCGCCTGCTCAGAGGTGATTTGTGCCTAACATATAGGGCCATGTCCAACCAAGAACTGATGGACATGCTCCATCTCAAAAAATCCAAATCCACCAGAACCACGAGTTAAAGATTTCAACCTCTGCACAAATATGAATAGGACATGCTGGAGGGATAGATTCATAACACAGAGGTTACCCATACTCTGGAACAAAATCCCAGTTCATGTGAGACAGAGCCCTTCATTGGCACTGTTCAAAAAAATCTCGATGCATGGATGGGAGATCGCAAGTTTACCCCGGGAGTCACCTCAGTGTCACTACTAGACAGAGGTATAGTTTACTAAATAATGGGGTCCCACATGTGTCACTACTAGAGAGGCGCAACTATATAATACGGGGTATGAAGCCACATCACTGTTGGCTAGGCTTATAAATGCCCCCAGGCAGATAGCCTAGTACACTACTATGAAACTATGAAACTAATAGATAACAGTATGTTTCCACTGTAACAAAGTTTCCATAGTAAAAATAAATAAAAGATGAAGCAAAGTGCCTCCCTTTCTTGTTCCCTGAGTAATACTCAATTTATGAGTAGGTTTACCATTAATCACCATTTGTGCCTTAGCACTGCAATGTAACACCTTCAACAAATTAATAAAATTAGGGCTTAATCCCACTTCATTGGGATTAACCTGACCATTCCAGGGGAAACAAAATATTTTTTATGTCAAACAACGCCACTGCCTTGACCCACTTTTTATCCTCAGCCTCTGTCACTAACCTCCTCAGCAGCCACTGATTGCATTCTGCTGACCTCCATTTAATGAACCTCTCTGGCTCTGGGAAGAAAAATGTGACAAATATAGCTAAAACCATCTGTCAAGATTGTGGCTTGGATCTTTGCATTTACATTAATCAATGAGACAGACCTGTAATTACCTGGCACCTAAATCCTGCCTTGGCAATAATACCAAGATAGCTTTGGGAAATGATTCAAGGATTAAGCACAGTAATTGTATATCACAACTAACTATCGAATTGATATATTATGAAACATTTCATAGAAATTAATGATAAACATGTCACATCCTGGAGCACCTTTCCTTGATTTAAGTTCAAAAAGTACTTCTGTCACCTCTTAAACAGTGATTTCACTATCTATACAAAAGGTTGTAGGCCATGACAGCTGTAACATCTCCAGTAAAATTCATCTGAGTCAGATAAATGAATGAGGGTGGCCCCTCCCCTACCACTGTACAACTCTTGATAAAATTTCTAAAACATTTTTGAAATTTTCAACAAATCCATCACTGGCTTTTCATCTGTCCCAGGGGCCTCTCAAAACTGAGGTCACACTATTTCTATTTTACCGTGGCAATTAACCACTTAACCTTTTCCATCTAGATCAATAAAAATCCTGAAGAGCAATCATTTTTTTCAGCTTCTGTCATATCCAGCTTTTGAATATTAGATTTAAGTTTCAAGAATTAGGTTTTCCATTTCTCAACCAAATCCCTGCCCTCTCTCTACTCACTCTCAAATTTCCTTTGCAGTAATTTTAACTCATTCTCCCATATTTTAAGTGGTCCTTCTAAATCCATAAAATGCCCTTTAAATGTGTACTTCACTAAATCAATCACCATCACTAATATTGCAGAATAGGCCAGCCGCAAAATCATAGATCACTGCCTCAACTCTATCCTCACCTGTTTTAAACCACATCAGTAAAGAAAAACTTCTTTAGAAAAATCCAGAAACACATATACTGTATAATTAGACCATTTACTTTAGTGCCATGGATAAGATATATATTGTTTAAAAAACATTCATTGGCCACATAGGAATGCAATTTTAGAAGCAGTTGTTGTAGATGGGAGTGGTTACCAAACCTCCTACTTATGCTATGCATATGATCGATCACCCAATCCATATCTGTGGGAGCAGTGAGTGCAGGTAGGAATTTATTGTACAAAAATGGAATTATGTCAGAGTCAGATTTGCTTCAGGCACTCCTGTAAGTCAAAAATTTCCCTGAAGATCACAAAAGGCAGTCAGCGGACGTATATGCGGCTAAGATAAAAACTATATGCTGAGCACAAATACCCAGAAAATTATCAACACCACTTTTATTAATAAAAACAATAAAATGGTTAGTGCATTCGTTTCACAATATGTGGAACTTCATCAGACAAATTAAATGTACCAATGTCACTTCCTTTATACATTTCTATAAGCTTTTATTGATTAATGTTAAAATCAAGTCACACCTTAACCGCTCAAGTGCTGAAGGGGAACCAACAAGTAATAAAAATATACACCTAAATACTGCTACAATGGTAGATGAGGAGGTATATGCAATGGGACACTAAATGTAAAAATGTATATTAATTTAAATGTTAAAAGTATTAAAAATATAAAAATATATTCTCTTTTAATGTAAACTATATAGGCAGGGATACAATTATCAATTTTATGAAAATACAAACTGCACATGTATATTTAAACATATTCTATAAGTACGTATATATAAAGAATATATTTTTTAAAATGATCATAATTACGTTGTATGCACTAACACATTTTTTCCAATGCCTTTAACTTTAAAATGGGAGAAATGGAGCTTCTCCCATTTAAACCTGGCTAGCTATCAGCCTGCAGATGAATCTGCCATTTAAGTTTACTGATCTCTAACATCAGCCCCCATGATTTATTATCATCAAAGGCAACATGGTCTATAACTATGAAATGGAACAAATGCCCCTCATTACTGCCAACATGCTTTGCTAGGCCGTTGTTCATGTTGTCTTTTGATAGCATACTTATGCTCATATATCCACTGCGAAAACTTTCTCTCCATCTTTCCAATATAGAAACATAGACACCATGTACAAGCTCCATACTTAACCATTCCTTGTTTAATTTTCATTTCTCTTCTTTGTTTTGTCCTAAGTAGATCCTTGAAGTTTGGCCCCTTCCTATATATGATCTTCAGTTTTTCCCCATTTCGCTGTCTTATATGTGAATCTTCTAATAGGATTGGCCAATTCTTTTCAAAAATGTTTCTCAACATAAAAGTGTCCTGGTTAAATGTCATAACCAATGCTTTTAAAAATGTGGGTTTTACCCTCTCTTTTCACTTTCAGGTCTAGTGGAGGTACTAGCCTCACTAGTCTTCATCTCATGTGGCTGATCTATGAGCAACACTAACGTATCATGGTGGCCCAAAATGGGTTGAAAAAAAACATTCAACCTTTTAATGGTAACCTCAGAAATTAATTCATCTACAAGTTTACAAGGATAGGCCCTACTGAGAAACATAGAGAGCAAGGTGTTACATTTGTCAATGAAGTCCTCATGTGTGGTAACCATTCTGGCTGCCCTGACAAGTTACCCCTTCTCAACAGATCTCTTTTGGTGGAATGGGTGCGAGCTGCTAAGATGCAGGAAGGAATTTGAATATGTTACCTTCCTGAAAATCTTAGCGGCATATCTATTATAGATCATGTCTTTGAGGAGACAAATGTCAAGCTAAGGAATGGATTGAGTGCTGGAATTAAAAGTGAACTGGAAAAATGACATAGTCTCATTAATATTTTTCAAGAATCTATCCAGTTCAATAAGTGGTCCCTTCCATATCATGCATATGTCATCCTGAAATCAAAGGTAAAGCCTAATATGGAAGAAAAATGTAGATTGAAACACAAATTTTTCTCCCAATAAGCCATGACAATGTTGGCAAAGGCTCCACTGCATTGTGAGCCCATGCCTAGACCCTTACACTGTAAATAATTGTCAAAGGAGATGTAATTGTTGGTAAGAACCATTTCTAAAAGTTCTACAATAAGCATGCTGATTTCATGGGCAAATTTATGTTCCAACAACATCTCACTAACCCAGTCTAGACCTATGTCCTGTGGAATGACAGTGTAGAGATCTTTGACGTCTATGGTAACCAAAATATCACTGGCGTCATAAAGAATTTTATCAACCTTGGCTAAAAATCTCCATGAATCTTTACAGATCTGTGGTTCCTTTTCTATGATTTTCTTAAATTCATAATCCAAGTACAGAGCACATGCTGACATGATGGAATCTCTACCATTCACAAGGGGTCTCATTGGGGGGTTATCAATGCAGTTGTGGATTTTGGGAGTACTAAAAATGCTGGTATTCTAGGTGTTATTATGTTTAAATAATTAAACAAATGGATGTCTATTCTCCTTTCAAGAAACATACCAGCTAGTTGAGAGTGAATCCTCTTGTATGCCCCATTTAACTCATTACATAAAACTTTCTTGTATGTATTAGTACTTAAAACTTCGTACATTTTATTGTGATACATACCCAAACCCATAATGACCACCCCCCCTTGTCAGGTTTCATCACTCTTATTTTTTCATTTTGCAATGCTTCCAAGTTAGCTGATTCGCTTTCATTCAAATTACTATTAAAGTGTCTTCTCCTACTATTATGTAAGTTCTTAATATCTAACTCACATAACTTCTCGTATATAACAAGTTTGGGGTGGGGGATTGTAAATAGAGCTGATATTCCATATGTTATCACAAACTCATTGAGAATGATTTTCATACAGTAAAGCAAAATTTACTTTTCTTAAAAACAACTTCAAATCAATAATTGTAGTTGTAATATCAAAAGATTTTGTTGGCACAAAGGTCATGCCCTTAGATAACTAGTCAGCTACCCCAGTGTCAATAGTTACATCAGAATAATTGTACACTTTGAAGTCTCTTTCTATGTTGAAAATGATGGAACAAGAGTCATAATCAAGTTGGTGATGGTCACCTTCCCCTCATTGTACAACAAGCTGGGGTGAAATGAACCACTAGATAAATCCAGTACATGTACTAGGTCCTACAGTTCTTCATCTTGGGCCTGGCCCCTTAAAAACCATACCTTGGAACCCCCTCTGTGCACCCTGCTTAGTCTGAGAGTGATATTTGTTCTTAATTCTCTCTGACCTACGTAAATCAGGGTACTCAGAGACATAATTGGGGGGCTCTCCCCCATCTTCTATTTCAACATCAAATACTGGTTCAACATTGTGCTTGGAATTATAGAACCCAAGCACTCTCAGACTAAGCAGGGTGCACAGGGGGGGTTCCAAGGTATGGTTTTTCAAGAGACTAGGCCCAAGACGAAGAACTGGAGGACCTAGTACAGGTACTGGATTTATCTAGTGGTTCATTTCACTCCAGCTTGTTGTACAATGAGGGGAAGGTGACCATCACCAACTTGATTATGACTCTTGTTCCATCATTTTCAGCACACAAAGAGATTTCAAAGTGTACAATTATTCTGATGTAACTATTGACACTGGGGTAGCTGACTTGTTATCTAAGGACATGACCTTTGTACCAACTAAATCCTTTGATTTTACAACTACAATTATTAATTTGAAGTTGTTTTTAAGAAAAGTAAATTTTGCTTTACTGTATGAAAATCATTCTCAATGAGTTTGTGATAACATATGGAATATCAGCTCTATTTACAATCCCCCACTACACCTCAAACTTGTTATATACGAGAAGTTATGTGAGTTAGATATTAAGAACTTACATAATAGTAGGAGAAGACACTTTAATAGTAATTTGAATGAAAGCGAATCAGCTACCCTGGAAACGTTGCAAAATGAAAAAATAAGAGTGATGAAACCTGACGGGGTGGTCATTATGGGTTTGGGTATGTATCACAATAAAATGTATGAAGTTTTAAGTACTAATACATACAAGAAAGTTTCATGTAATGAGTTAAATGGGGCATACAAGAGGATTCACTCTCAACTAGCTGACATGTTTCTTGAAAGGAGAATAGACATCCATTTGTTTAATTATTTAAACATAACACCTAGAATACCAGCATTTTTTAGTACTCCCAAAATCCACAAGAGCATTGATAACCCCCCAATGAGACCCCTTGTGGATGGTAGCGATTCCATCATGTCAGCATGTGCTCTGTACTTGGATTATGAATTGAAGAAAATCATAGAAAAGGAACCACAGATCTGTAAAGATTCATGGAGTTTTTTAGCCCAGGTTGATAAAATTCTTTACGGCGTCAATGATATTTTGGTTACCATAGATGTTAAGGACCTCTACACTGTCATTCCACAGGACATAGGTCTAGAGTGGGTTAGTGAGATGTTGTTGGAACATAAATTTGCCCATGAAATAAGCATGCTTATTGTAGAACTTTTAGAATTGGTTTGTACCAACAATTACATCTCCTTTGACAATTATTTACAATGTAAGGGTGTAGCCATGGGCTCACCATGAGGTGGTGCCTTCGCCAACATTGTCATGGCTTATTGGGAGAAAAAACTTGTGTTTCAATCCACATTTTTCTTCCATACTAGGCTTTACCTTCAATTTCAGGAGGACATATGCATGATATGGAAGGGACCACCTATTGAGCTGGATAGCTTCTTGAAATAAATTAATGAGACTACGTCATTTCTCCATTTCACTTTTAATTCCAGCACTCAATCCATTAATTACCTTGACATTTGTCTCCTCAAAGACACGATCTATATTAAATATGTCACTAAGATTTTCAGGAAGGTAACCTATTCGAATTCCTTCCTGCATTTTAGCAGCTCGCACCCATTCCACCAAAAGAGATTGGTTGTGAAGGAGCAACTTGTCAGGGTGGCCAGAATGGTTACCACACATGAGAACTTCATTGACAAATGTAACACCTTGCTCTCTATGTTTCTCAGTAGGACCTACCCTTATAAACTCGTTGAATTAATTTCTGAGGTTACCATTAAAAGGTTGAATGTTTTTTTTCAATCCATTTTGGGCCACCATGATACGTTAGGGTTGCTCGTAGATCAGCCACATGAGATGAGGACAAGTGAGGCTAGTACCTCCACTAGACCTGAAAGTAAAAAACAGAGGGTAACACCCAAATTTTCAAAATCATTGGTTATGACATTTAACCAGGATAGTTTTATTTTGAGAACCATTTTTGAAAAGAATTGGCCAATCCTATTAGAAGATTCAATATAGGTTTTATGTTTGTAGGTCTGTATATTGTTTGTTATTGTTTTATTCTCTGTTATATCATTTTCTTGTCTTCATTTGGTTTTGATATAACCCTAATAAAAAGGAATTGAAAAAAAAAAAAAATGGGGAAAAACTGAAGATCGTATATAGGAAGGGGCCAAACTTCAAGGATCTACTTAGGACAAAACAGAGAAGAGAAATAAAAATTAAACAAGGAATGGTTAAGTGTGGAGCTTGTACATAGTGTCGTAAAATTCAAGTGTTGAATAGTTTTACTGTAAGGAACACCACATATTATCTCAAGGATAGATACACTTGTGGCTCTAAAGCGGTGGTTTATCTGGCTCTGTGTAACTTATGTCCATGTTTCTATATTGGAAAGATGGAGAGAAAGTTTTCACAGAGGATATATATAAGGATGAGTATGCTATCAAAAGACACAACATGAACAATGGCCTCTGCAAAGCATGTTGGCAGTAATGAGGGGCATTTGTTCCATTTCATGGTTATAGACCATGTTGCCTTTGATGATAATAAACCACGGGGGCTGATGTTAGAGATCAGTGAACTTAAATGGCAGATTCATCTGCAGGCTGATAGCTGGCCAGGTTTAAATGAGAGAAGCTCCATTTCTCCAATTTTAAAGTTAAAGGCATTGGAAAAAAGTTTTAGTGCAGACAAAGTAATTATGATCATTTAAAAATATATTCTTTATATATATGGACTTATAGAATATGGTTAAATATACATGTGCAGCTTGTATTTGCATAAAATTGATAATTGTACACATGCCTATATATTTTACATTAAATGAGAATATGTTTTTATATTTTTATATTTGTAATACTGTTAACATTTAAATTAATATACATTTTTACATTTAGTGTCCCATTGCATGTACCCCCTCATCTACCATTGTAGCAGTATTTAGGTGTATATTTGTATTACTTGTTGGTTCCCCTTCAGCACTTGAGTGGTTAAAGTGTGACTTGATTTTAACATTAACCAATGAAGGCTTATGGAAATGTATGAAGGAAGTGACATTTGTACATTTAGTTTGTCTGATGAAATTCCACATATTGTGAAACGAACGCACTAACCATTTTATTGTTTTTATTAATAAAAGTGGTGTTGATAATTTTCTGGGTATTTGTGCTCAGCATATAGTTTTTATTTTAGCCACATATACATCCTCTGACTGTCTTTTGTGTTTTTTATTTAGTTTTTAGTGCTTTGTTTGTTTATTTCCCTGAAGAGGCCTGTTCTCCAAATCTGAAACTTTACATTGCAGTGCTTCCACCTGGGTTTCTAACTAAAGATTTTTTCTTGATGTTTTTTCCAATAGCACAGACTTGTCTTGCAAAGTCTTTTGTGTTGTTAACAAGTCCAATTGCAAGTGCAAAACAAATTATTGCTGTGTATGCATCCAACCTTTCAGACATTTACCTGCATCACGTCCAAAATCTGGTTCAACATATTTTGCTCTGAACTGTTTTTGGCAAAATTCTCCACAGTAACTTCATCTGTCAGCATTAATATAGTTTAATCTAATAGCAGTAGTTCTCACAACAGAAATAAAATTAAAAATAAAAATAAAAAATGTATCAGACATAAGGAAGTTTTGACATCCTTTCAGTGCAATTTGTATGCCACCAACATATTTACTTTTACATGATACATGCACTAAAATAATTCATGGCAAGGTATGCTTTCATAATTGGTTACTTAATAAATGTAAGCATATAAGGGAATTAAGTAAAAATGTACACAGAATTAATGAAAATGTGCATTGCTTTTTTTCTGTGCTGGTCATTCACTACTACTTTAACTCCCATCCCACACCCCAACCTTCATTCCGACTAGGGTGTGGTGACTAACTGAAGTTAGCCATCTTGTATATGCAGTTAATATTTCAGAAGAAATTAATGGAGGGAATTCAGGAAAGCCTACTATGCGTACACAAGCACAAACATTTTTAGATTCAGGAAACATTGCTTAGTAGTGTGCAAGCACTCGCAAACAAGGAAACATCTGTAGAATGCAAATTTCTTCATAAACAGGTGAATCCTATACAAATGAGCCAGGTGGAGTGATCCAGTAAGCAGAAAGACATCCATGTAGACTCCATGTCAGTGTCCATAGTGTACGCAGAATTTTTCCGCACACAGGAGTCTACACGGACAGAAGGGGATGTAAAAGTCCAGAAATATTGACATAATTCCACTGAAAATGTTAGATCAGATACATATATGTGCAAAATTGATTTATTATTTCTTTACTTGACATTTGTTAACCGGAGTAGTCCATCTGAGCTTTCACCCTTTTTCAGTAGAGGCCTGGGGAGAAAAGCTCCACAGTCTAAAGTATGCAATTAAAAGTTCAACACTACATGTTAAGCAAGTAGTACATTCTCAATGTAGGTTATGCACGTGAAAAGACGATAACATACAAGTAATAGATTCTCAGTACAGGTTGTATCAGTGAAGAGAGGATAACAAACAAGTAGTACATTCTCAATGTAGGTTATGCATGTGAAAAGACGATAACATACAAGTAATAGATTCTCAGTACAGGTTGTATCAGTGAAGAGAGGATAACAAACAAGTAGTACATTCTCAATGTAGGTTATTCACATGAAAAGAAGATAACATACAAGTAATAGATTCTCAGTACAGGTTGTATCAGTGAAGAGAGGATAACAAACAAGTAGTACATTCTCAATGTAGGTTATTCACATGAAAAGAAGATAACATACAAGTAATAGATTCTCAGTACAGGTTGTATCAGTGAAGAGAGGATAACAAACAAGTAGTACATTCTCAATGTAGGTTATGCACATGAAAAGAAGATAACATACAAGTAATAGATTCTCAGTACAGGTTGTATCAGTGAAGAGAGGATAACAAACAAGTAGTACATTCTCAATGTAGGTTATTCACATGAAAAGAAGATAACATACAAGTAATAGATTCTCAGTACAGGTTGTATCAGTGAAGAGAGGATAACAAACAAGTAGTACATTCCCTGTACTGGTTAAGCAAGCAAACATACAATAAATACAAGAATGTTTATTTAAGATTAGGATATAGTAGATGACCGTCGCTGTACTAGCCATGGAAATTCAGCAAATGAGGCATCTTGAACAGGTGGAGAGTACAGAGGAGATGGGAGAGAACAGAGTGGCAAGAATGCAGAAGAACTGTGTGTAACGTAGTAATGGTAGTAAGTTTAGTAAGTTACTGAGAGAGTGAAACAAGAGAGTGGGGGTGGAAGGAAGAAAGGTGGCAGTATCAGAATAATAGGGGGCAAAATATGGAGGGGTGTGGAGAGCAGTAGGTGGATGTTATAGTTAAATGTAGGAAGTTAGAAAGGATAAAGTAGTGGGAGAAGAAGAGGTTGGAAGGAAGGTGATGAGGGAGAAGAATAATGTAGGAAAAAGGGAAGATTTCAAGTAGGATGGTTGCAGTGACACCTCCAGGTGCTGTTGAGGTAATTTCTAAGAGCTGTCTTGGAGGCCGAAGGCAAAAGGTACATTGTGGATGTCTGAAAGAGGAAGGGAATATGTAAAATTAACAATATTTTTTGTAATACTTTACACGTTTACCCTATGCACCTGAATGCACAAATGTGCTTAACAGGAAAAATAGTAAAAAAACATTTATAATGTATTTATCACAAAATTTATTTATTTATTTATTTATTTATTTTTATTTATGGAATGTACTATAAGACCTTGCATAGGGGCCATACAATGGTGCATTTCTGCTGTTACCCACCTCACACAGCTATGAACCATGTAGTTTCCAGGTTGTCAGCATGGATATGTATACAAATTAGGTGGGTCTCTTGAACTGCTAAAAGGATCAACCATGTCCGCATATCCACTTCGCGTAGACTCTTACATGATGTTGAATCTTGTTACTTTCAGGATGTTTTAGTTTCCAGTGCACGTTTGCATGGTGCACTGCATAGCAAAGCGTGTCTGCACGAGCAAACCACCGACGTCACAGTGATGACATAGGCAGCAAGTAAGTAATTAAAACTGGATATATTCAATGAAGAATTATTATTTTTGTATAAACTATGCTGCAAAGCACGATGCATAGCTTAATGTGCTCATGTGAGTAGAATACCCACTTGACAGTGATGATGTAGGGATCTATCACTTAAAACAGGAAATATTCAATTTATAATATATACTTTTGTGTAAGCTATGCTGCATAATGCGGTGCTATGTCAAATAGGATCTTTAAATCATGTCAGTTACATCCTGGGCAGGTGAACTGCATAATAATTAGCCAATCCCACATGTTGCACCTACAGCAGAACTGTATAAAGTATGCATACACCCTACATTGTGATTTTCCCTCAATACTCTGAGCCATTGAAATAGAGACAAGGACATTTTAAAGCTGATAATGCTAGATGCTGCTGCAGTTATTCTACACCTGTATGCACTAGATGCTGAAGTCAGTGCTGATGGTGCTGCTGACAATAGGCCTATGAACAGAAGGAGAAGAGTGTTCAGACCTAGTGTAACCTTCCAGGAGCTACATGAGCTGGAGATTGTAGAGTGTTATAGGGTGGACAGGGGCATATTACAAGAACTCACTGAGCTCTGCCACACTCAACTCAAAGCCAGAGCTAACAGAGGGGAAACCATCCAGTGGAAACAAAAGAAAGTGTAGCTCTTAGGATACTAGTTACTGGTACTTTTCAAAGACTAACTGAGGGACTTGATGGGGGTGTCACAAGCATTTGCATCCATCCACCAATTCCTGGATGCTATGCTTTCACATGCCAGTGTAAGCACATATCCCCCACCCTTCCCTGAGGTGAGGGCCAGCAATATACAACACGTCTATCATGTAGCACACTACCCTGAAGTACTGGGTGCCATAGACTGCACTCATGTACACATCAAGGCACTGCCTGGTGAACAGGGTACAATCTACGTTAACAGAAAGGAGTACAACTCCATCATCTGCCAGGTCTTGTGCAATGCTCAGAGGATTATCCTGAATGTGTGTTCTGGCAACCCTGATAGTTATCATGACTTTCATATCTGGCACACATCACAGCTGTACCAGAGGTTTGTTAGGGAGGACATCTAACATGGCCATTTACTGGGGGATGCTGGCTATGCTCTGGAACCATGGATGATGGCAGCCATCAGAAATGCACATGCACACACACACCCACACACACACACACACACACACACACACACACACACACACACACACACACACACACACACACACAGGAATGCCATAATGAGGCACACGCACAAACTAGGAACATCAAAGAGCATGTGTTTGGGCTTCTGAAGTCACAGTTCCGGTACCTCAATATATCTGGTGGAGCTAATAACCTGTAGAAAGGCACCAGAAACCAGCTGGTCCACTCAACAGAAGTTTAATCCAAAATGCACATGGACACAGTATGTGGACAAATCACACAATACACCGTACTTGATGCATTTTACATTACAAAAGTTTTAAGACTGATTTCATGTTACAGGTTTTATTTCATTCACCTCATACATTCTGTATTTTAATTCATTTAAATTGAACCTTCATTGTTAATTGTTTAATTGATCAATGCTTCTTATTGGTTAATTTCCATTTGAAAATGTATTTAACATTGCTTTTGGGACAGTACATGCTTATCTGATGAAGTTTGTAAGACGAAAACGTAAGGAGAACTGTTTTTACAATGTTTATGTGCTTGATGTTCTTTGTGCTTTTAAACTACTGTGCTCATGTGCATTTTGCATTAAACTTCTGTTGAGTGGACCAGCTTGTTTTCTGTGCCTTTCTACAGGTTATTAGTAACTTTTGGGCATTTTCAACCACTTTTATACGTATATCTGGTGGAGCCCTGTAGTATACTCCAGCCACATGTGCACAGATATTCACAGTATGTGCTATGCTTCACAATCTGGTCATGTAGAAATAGATGCAGCAGGATCAGCAAAGGAAAGGGATACACAGCCACCCACCAATACCTAGGTCACCACAGCCGCAATCACAGGAGGAACCCCCTGCTGATTCCATGTAAGCAGTCGTAGGCATGTTCAGTAACCCCTGGCTTTGACTAAGAGGCAATGAAGAGCACATTCACTGACAACCTAGGGACCTAGGGACTAACACCTTACTCCTACTCACATACATATGTTAAAATTAATGTCAGGCAACTCACACATCCTGTACTATTCCATGTATTGGCTGTGTAAGACTTGCATCAGACAGAGTCATCTCTGAACTACAGTTGTGTCAACTACTGCATTTGCAAGGTAAGTCCATTACCTACACAGTATTCTAGTGGATTATTATGATAGGTCATTGTATGTATGTACCTGGTACATTATGCAAGTAACTATAGTGGGTTACATGGACAGAAAGTACATCCACATGGGACTACAGATACCCATTTCACTATCAATTTTCTATTTGCATTCAGTAGGCCTCCTGTATGGAATTTTCATGCAGTCCTGCTGCAACAGATCACTGGTACATCATTTAAGGGAGATGATAGAGACTGGGTTTAAAAGATAGTCAGACTATTGTGTATCTTAGCAGAACACGTTGTTTTGTTCCCCCACCCCTAACATAGCAGTGTCCCCTTGTAACTGCTGTAAGAGTAACTTATCTATGGTATATGAGTAGTTCACACAGTCTCAGGACAGTGATATCGAAATTGATCTTACATTGTATATCTTAGGTAACTGTTGAATAGCAATGTACATATTTATGCAGATGATTGTGTGATAAATTACCCCCTGTCTGTCAAGCAGCTTCTGTGGCTCAAAGAACTAAGTAAATTACCTGGTGTGATGGTAGTCATGGTTGTAATACAGAAATATCCACTTTTTTAATTGTGAGATACTAATAAGTTGTGTTTTACAGACTGTCTGTATGTGACATACTATTATTAAGCTCATTCACATATTAATTACATAAGACAACTTTAGAAAATTTTAGCCAGATTGAGCAAAGTGCAGCAGTGCAGAAACAGGGACAGATGTCATTTCGTGTAACACACAAAATTTTGAACTGGAGTACAGTGAGGTGTGGGCTGGAGTCTGTCTAGCCAAAAATCTCACTGAGCATTCTCATACATTTAGTTAAGCAAAGCACATATTTATATATGTCTACAGACACACACACACACACACACACACATATATATATATATATATATATATATATATATATATATATATATACATAGAGAGAGAGATCGATAGATAGATAGCATCTGAAGCGTTTCTCCCCAGGCCTCTGCTGAAAATTGGCTTTGTTCCAAGTCGGACTTTCCCAGTTAACAAATATATATATATAGACACACACACATATATATTTATATATATATATATATATATATATATATATATATATATATATATATATATATATATATATATATATAGACACACACACATATATATTTATATATATATATATATATATATATATATATATATTTCCCCATACTGTATATCTAGATAACACATATAAATATCATTATATCATACACACACACACACACACACACACACACACACACACACACACACACACACCTATGTATATATATGTCCCTGTTATCTACATAAATATACATATGTGCGTGTATGTGTGTGTGTGTGTGTGTGTGTGTGTGTGTGTGTGTGTGTGTGTGTGTGTGTGTGTGTATTGCCCTACATACACAGATTAGGGTGAGTAAAGCTGCACTATGACACATATATAATGTTGGCCAAAGGAATAAAAGTAATGGCTCATCAGCTGATAATGCACTTACTTACAGCGTCCTGTGTCTACTTGATGTCACCAGACATAAATCAAGTGAACAAGTTGTGTAATGTATAATCCAAAAAGACGGCTCGCACCAGTTGCAAGCAAACGTTTTATTCAGAACAGCAGTGAAAGCTTGTAAGCGCTTTCGTCCCAAGTTTAAAACAATACAGGAACTTCATCAGATAAGTTAAAAAGAGCTAAAACTGCATTTAAAAAAGCAAGGCATATTACATAATTTCCTCTTTACAAACTTACAGGGAAATCATGGTCATAACTAAAGGCTATGGTCCTGGATACCAAATGTAAAACTGTTACATGTTGTTACACAGTACAAACATAAATTACTGGTATAATGTTTAAAAACATATAATAAAGACATATTAAAACATATTAAGCATTTCAAAAATATATAAATACAATTATACTAGGGCTTCAAAGGGCATTGAGTTAAGAACTCAGAACATACAAGTTCCTATGTAAAAGTAAAATGTATCAACATTTATTGTACCCATTCTGTTCTAACTAATATACTTTCATATCTCTTAAGTATGTCTTCATACTGAAATGGCAAGAGTGAAAATAAAAAATAAATAAAATAAAACTGCACTAAATGCAATATGTTCAGGTTAGTGGGTCTAGATGTAAAAATGTGTATGTGTGTATTCTAAATTAATTCTGGGTTCATAGTCACATGAGTTATTATAACATAATAAACATCCACATATGGGAACAAAGGGAGGTCTTATCTATTTAACGCCTTAAGCTTCAAAAGGCTAGATATAGATTAGTGGTCATTTAAGCCTGGCCAGTGTGTGGAGTCTAAACTGGTCTGCCAAAATAATTTGGCTTTTTCTAACAGGAAAGGTCAGGCTCCTCCTCTTATTGAAGGGGACATGGTGTCCAGCACAACAAACTTGACTTTGTAGTCAGTGTATTGATTAATATGTTTTGCCAGATAATTGACTTTACAATGGTCCCTAATGTTTCAAAGGTGCTTGCCTACTCTACTTTTATGTTTGTGCTCCATTTTGCCAATGTAAAAATGTGGGCAAAACTCACAAAGGGCTCATTAAACTACCTTGCCAGATTTACAGTCGAATTTCTCCTTAATCCTTAGTTTCATGCTGTTTATAGTGATTTCATTTCCCTCTAATATGTAGGGGCAAAACTTACATGAACCACATTTGTACATGCAACCTACCTTATGTGGTTTATATCGGTGTTCTAATAGGGATTTCATGTTCTGCCCTTTATGAAAAACGCAAGTGGGTTTGTTCCCCAAAATGCTTCTCAAGTCTGTTTCATTTATTAGCAGTGTCCAGTTCTTTTCTAGGATGTTCTTAATAGAGTAGGCATCAACTGAAAAAGTAGTAAGAAAGCAAGATTTAAACAAGCTAGTATCATTTGTCTCTGTCGTTGAAACAACTACATTTATGGTAGATTTAATTATGACGCTCATGATGGAATTAGGGGGTGGAATGGTCAATACAGGAGGGGGGTAAAGTATCCACTCTCTCATTTAGCCAGGACTTCATTTTTGATATTGTCGACTAGGTTTTGTGGATAACCTCTTCTGAGAAACATGTTACGCAAGTTGTCACATTCATCCAGAAAGGCCCCTTTTAGTGAGGTCATTCTGGCAGCTCTAGCAAATTCCCCCCTTCAGAATGCCCTTTTTCTGTGTAAAAGGGTGGCAGCTGGTAAAGTGTAAAAAATTGTTGTAGTATGTACTCTTGCGATAGATCTCAGATGTGAATCTCTTGTTGACTATGTCTTTGTTTAAGTAATACATCTAAATAGGCTATTTCTGTCTCACTGATGGTGTGTGTAAATCTTAAAAAAGATGTTGGACTGTTAATATATTCCAGAAAATGGTCAATCTGCTGTTTAGGACCATCCCAAAAAATAAAAATGTCATCCAGAAAATGAGTGTACATGTGACAGGATGGAAAAAATGGGGATTTAATAAGATGTTTTTTTCCCATTGAAACATCACAATGTTGGCGTGCATACCCCTACATGCTAAACCCATAGCCACACCCTTATTTTGGACATAATAGTTCTTGTCAAATAAAATAAAGTTATTTTTCAAAATTATGTCCAATAACTGTTCAAATGTGTTGGTTCTGTCCTGACGTATCCCTTTGTCAAGTATTCACAAAACCATTGTGTCCCCACATCATGTGGGATAACAGTGTAAAGGTCCCTAACATCCTCTGTGATAAATGTGTAATGTTTGTTAAACTGTACTGAATTGATTTTCTTCAAAAAGTTCCAAGAGTTGATACAAAGTAGGGGTTCACATTTTAAAATACCCTTAATTTCCAAATCCAGAAATTTTGCCAATGATTGGTAATAGAACCCCTAGCATCAACAATGAGGCATAATATGGCCCTTTGAAGCACTAGTAGAACTGTATTCATATATTTTTGAAATGCTTAATATGTTTTAATATGCCTTTATTATATGTTTTTAAACATTATACCAGTAATTTAAGTTTGTACTGTGTAACAACATGTAACATTTTTACATTTGGTATCCAGGACCATAGCCTTTAGTTATGAGCATGATTTCCCTTTAAGTTTGCAAAGAGAAAATGATGTAATATGCCTTGCTTTATTTAAATGCAGTTTTAGCTCTTTTTAGCTTGTCTGATAAAGTTCCTGTATTGTTTTAAACTTGTAATGAAAGTGCTTACAAGCTTTCACTGCTGTTCTGAATAAAACATTTGCCTGCAACTGGTGCAAGACGTCTTTTTGGATTTATTGGTTTGTTTACCTTTCTGGCATTTGTGTAATGTATAATGTTGTGTACTCAAGCAGTGACAGGGCAAATTTTTTTGGCACAGGCTTGCCCCTCCTAATGCAAACAGACACACATGCCCAAAATGGCTACAGTTGTCACATAGCTAAGATAAAAAAACAGTCATTTGACTGCTAGGCTACTAGATGCAGATGACAGTAGAATGCAATGTCACTCTGTAGGCCTCACACACTGTTCAGCACAGGGCTTGTTTATGTCCTCTACAAGCAGTTCATCTGCAGTTATTTATAAAGTAGACATGAGCCATGGCATGTGCATTAAGTACTCTGATCTGTAGTGTGTAAGACTATGTAGGTAGGGGTTCTAATCTCACTCTAGCCCTCTTGGTGTGTTTGTGTGTGGTGTATGTACATCTCCATAAAATCAATTGTGAATCCCCCACTGACTTTCAAACCACAATGGTTCTGCAATTTTGGCACTCCAAACTCCTGTTCTCCACAAGGCCTGCTGATGTCATATACCATAAAACTACTAGTGTGGACCTTGTGTGTGTATGGCACACACATACGGGGAGATCTGTCTGTGTCAGATATATTAGCATCTGTACATGTGCATAGAGCAAGGGACATACTGCAACTGTTTGTGAAGGGTGGACATATATATGTTGGTGAAGGTTGTTATGTGCATATTTCTATGTAGGTTGTAGTGTGTGGCAAACAAGACAGCATACAGTGCTGGTATATGACATGTGGTGGTTAAACGCTGTGGGAATGATTTGTCAGGTTTGCAGTGTTGCAGCAAGTGAAGCCTGCTAAAGCTACATGGGCTACGAACACCTTCAATGCATTCCGCACAACACTGTGCAATATTATTACATAACAGTATACCTCGCAACCTTCCCATAATTGATATTCCCACGTACACCAATGGATGTTTATATTTATGTGTGTGTGTGTGTGTGTGTGTGTGTGTGTGTGTGTGTGTGTGTGTGTGTGTGTGTGTGTGTGTGTATATATATATATATATATATATATATATATATACACACATATACACAGAGAGAGAGAGGGTCACATTTACTGCGACAGATGCCTGGTGACAAAGCCATGGACTCAAGCTCAATGTTAAAACTGTATTGGCATCCCTTCTGGCAAAAACTCTGTACTCATGAACTACCACATAGGTGGTAGTCTACTTAACACCAAAAGTGTGATAAGAGACCATGGGACACAGGTGGACAGTAGTCTCCCCTTTGATAATCACAGTGCCACACTAGTCATGTAATCTGTCTACATGGCACACCTCATCACAAAAGGTGTGTCATCCAGGGAAATATACGTCAGTGTTCCCCTTTAATCATCACACATAAAGCCCATTATAGAGTACAATGCCCCATGTGGTATGTACCTCACAAGACATCTACAGCAACTGGAAACGACACAGACATGCCTCACAAAGAGTAATACCAGCCTCAAACAGATGCCCTATGCAGACCATCTCACAAACCCACAACTAGACTGTGTCGCATACCGCCTACCCAGAGGTGACCTCTGCCTAACATACTAAGCTATGTCAAACCCAGAGCTGTTGGACATGCTCCACGTAAACAGATCACAATCTCTACGGGCTACACGCTCTAGGGACCCAAACCGTTTGACCACAATAAACAGCACATGCTGGAGGGATAGATTCCTATCTCAGAGACATCCCATACTCAGGAACAAACCAACTATCCATAGCAAACAAAGCTCCTAATTAGCAGTCGTCATAAATAATCCTGAAGATTGTATGGGAGATAGTGAATACACCCAGGCAATCACCTCTGTGTCTCTGCTTGACAGGGCCACGGGAAATGTAATGACATGTGTGTCAAAGGCCAGGGTAGCATATGGCTAGGCTTCTATAGGCCCTAGGGCCAATAGCCTCTTACCTACCTATGAAGTGATACACACCCACATGTACTTGTTGCAATAATTGCTATGTGAGGTTGACTGAGTGTGATGGTGAATGTGTTGGTGAATGTGTCAGAGTTCGGTATATTGTGATAGCTTAGTGGGAAACTGTTTCTGTCATGGTATTATGTGTCCTAGCTGTGATCCCAGCAAAAGATGTGTATACAATTGCTAGGCTGATAAAGCAGTATGCCATACAGTCTGACATAGTCCCTTGTTGTCGATTGGGGTGCCCATTGTAGGCTAAAGCAGTACATGTATGCTTATTGAGTGTTACTGCTGGTGAATCCAACCCCTGTATGAACTGTAGTACTACCTGAAGCTGTATGCTTAAACAGCACAGTATGGTGTACGTCCACATTTATTGGAACCACCGTTTCGTGTGTTCCCTGTAGTCCTCACAGATTACATACCTCAGGCATAAGGTCTCATAACTACTGACACACAGTACTGTAAGGTACACAGGTAAAGGTCACCTGGGTTGCCATACCTATGTGTCTGGTATGTATGACTGATGTGTGTGTATGTCTGTACCATGGCCTCGGTCATATGTGTGTTACAGGATATAACTGCGTATCTAGCAACATGTATAGTCTAGTCAGCAGTATGCCACCTATATTCACAAATGTGCACATATGTTAGGCAGGGGTCTGCCATCAATGACTAGTGTGGTATACTGGTAATACTATCACTGGACTTTACAATCTTTGCAATGGATTACATATTTCATGATGCATTAGCATGATATATACCTCCTGTGGCTAGGTGGTGCATTGTGTCACATACAATGTGCCATGTACTGTTGTATAGTCTTACATACTGTTTTAACTTTGTTACTGTGCAAAACATGGTTTGATATATAGAGTGTGCCAGGCACTGTCAGGCAGTTGTGGGTTGAGAACTGATATGTGGTATTGAAAGTGTGTATCTTCTGACAGCCAATAGGTTGCTATATATGGCAGTTAATTGATATCTGCACTTTAGAATGTTACGTTTACCACATGACTTGCTCACACATATTGTTTCATTGTCTTCCAGGGTTGTGTCCCACCATCATAATCCAGCCTATAGCACAGCGGAGGAAGAACTGATCACAGCCAGCCTGATGCAGCACTATGCCCTGCTGTTCTCCAGAACCAGCCAGGACCAGCATGAGCGGACTGTGCTGTGGCAAGATCTTGTCCATAGGGTAAATGACATAGGCATGCATAACCAGACATATGAGCAGGTACACCATCACTGCAGTGATTTAATTAGACATGTCCGGCAGCGTGTGTCTGATATCCGCAGACAACAGCTTGTCACAGGTGGGGGGGTAGCCATCCATCCCCCATCACAAGAGTGGAGGAGCTGCTCCTGAGCCAGGTGGTTCCTGGCCAACAAGAACCACAACAAGTAGCATGTGTCATCATGGAGGTCGGAGCCACCCAGAAAGTTGACATGGAGCATGCAGGTAACATGGCATAGCTGTAGACTACTGTTACCTCTATTGGTAGAGCATGCTTATGTGAGATGTGTACTGTGGAGTTAGACGATGTGGTGCCTAGTGTTGTGCAATACTAATAATTAGGAATAGAATCTGTAGGCCTGTGACTGTCAACCATTGTACTACTGTAAAATTGCAAACACACAGTAGCAATGCCACAGTTGTTGCCACTGACAAATTGTCTCATATCCTTGTAGGTCCCTCTGGTGTGACAGCAAGGCAGCAGACCCATGCTGGTGAGTGTGTTCTACCTTTAATATTGCTAATTAAATGTGCATGTCATAGGTGAGGTGTAGGCCATGTACACGTAACACACCTACGCATAATGAAATTGTGGCAACATTGAAGTGGACATTGGATAGGCAGAGTTGATACACATGCACACAGCATGCACTACATTGTCATATGCAGTACATGTTAACATGCTACACATGGCATATTTAGACACCCGCAGTAAGGTCACACTACAGTATCCCAAACGTCATCCACACAGCACACATAATATACCTGAGGGATAGATGCCTCACATGTGGCTGTGCGACACTCTTCAACACATAACACATTCATGTTAGGCAATGCCCCCTATTGTGCACCTTCCAAACTCATGTAACAACTGGCTGTGAAATGATGAATGTAGCCATGGTACTGCAGTTTGGGTACAGCATGGTATGTGCCGGTCTGGCACACATTAGTAGCCTTGAGTGACCACATGATGCTGCATGATGATGGCTCATGGCAGTACACCCCATCCATTTACAGTGACCACAGTACTACACATAGCATTGCCTGCTATGCACCTCAATGTTGTGTGTGTGCAAACATAGGCACCTATACACAATATGCATAGCAATCACCATTTCTACAAAGTGACACATATATGTCTTGTATTACTATTCAGTGTGTAGGTCACATGACACACACTGTGTCTGTGTGATGTTTAATGTTGCAGTTGTGTTGTAGCATGCCATGTCATGTCTGGCACTGGCATGTCCACAATATGTCCTACACTCACCATAACCACTGTACAATGGCTATGTTGAGCAATGGTATTCCATCAGGTATACATACACCACTCATCCTGTGTATATACATAGCATGCATGTGCTAAACCTGTGTCCACAATTATCTGCTAAAGACACAGATGCTCTAATCAGAAATGGATATCTATGTGACACACAGATACACATCCAGCCATGGTATGTATACCTGTGAGAGATGGTGCACAGAACATTGCAGAGCTTTTAATACTTGGACAGCAATGTTGTGTCCATGTACATAGTGTGTTCCAGGGTGAGGCCAATCACTGAACAACAACACACATGCATCAAAGACATATATAGTGTTATTGGCAAGGGCTGTCAACACCTGCACTGCATGCTGTTGGGAAACACACGTCCTGCATGCTGACACGTGTGATATAACTGTTTGCCTTGTGATACTGTACCTCACCATCACACGCTATTGAATATGTTCTGGATTGCTGGTGGTGTGTGTGTGTGTGTCTGTGTGTGTGTCTGTTTTAGTGAGGAGTGCATTTGTGTGCATGTGTGCATGTGTTCATGTGTCCATGTGTGCATGTGTTCATGTGTTCATATGTGCATGTGTGCATGTGTTCATGTGTGCATGTTTGCATGTGTGCATGTGTTCATGTGTTCATGTGTGCATGTGTGCATGTGTGCATGTGTTCATGTGTTCATGTGTGCATGTGTGCATGTGTTCCTGTGTTCATGTGTGGATGTGTTACTGTGTGCATGTGTTCATGTGTGCATGTGTGCATGTGTGCATGTGTTCATGTGTGCATGTGTTTATGTGTGCATGTGTGCATGTGTGCATGTGTGCATGTGTGCCGACATCATGTACAGGCCGTAAAGAGTGTTTCCTATCTTCCTCTCACAGGTACTGACTTTGGGCTGGTTCACTGCAGCAGGGAAACTGATGTCACTGAGCAAAATAGTGATACTGATGATAGGTGTGTTGAGGCACAGGCATGTTTACCAGGGTCTGTCACTGGGCCACCGATCAACAGTACACAAGTGTCCACCCCATCCATGAACACAGTCATACTGCCAATACATCCATCACCAATGCCCTTAGCTGAGGGACAGCATACAGTTGGCATTGGCCAGGACAGTGTGGTATCCATGGCACATGCATCCCGACACAGCAGCCATACCCAGATGTCTGGAAGGGTACCACATAGGCAAATGTCCAGGGGTTCTCGTCGGAGCACTGCTGCTCATCATGCCACTGGCAGATGTGCCACAGGTCTTACAACCTCACGCATGCTCCAGGCTGTCATGGAGGCACAGGCACGTATGGAATGGTACACCAGACAGGAACTAAGGGCACAGGGGGCACATAACACCGCCATCATTGACAGTACCCATGACCTAGCAGGTGCCATCCGTAATTACACCAAGGTCACTGATAGACGTTGGGGAGAGAGATTAGATGTCCTCCGCAATGTCATGTCCATGTGTCAGGACAGTGCGGGACGGTTGAGTCATCGACATGGACGTATGCCAGCAATATCAGCAGCTGGCAGCCGCCGCAGATGTCCATCAAGTCACTGCCGCTCCCTTAGTGTCAGTACCAGCCCCAGCAATGTTGGGGGTGGGCTGTCCATAGAACATCCTAGAAGACCACGTGCACGTGGCTCTGGACAGTCCCAGCAGGGACCTGGGTCCAGTGTACATCCGTCTACCTCTGGGGATCGTACCCTGTCTGGCTTAGTACCTGATAGTGTCAGTAGCACCCCTGCCAGGCACAGGTACCATATCCATGGCCAGAGACGGTGATCTGTAAAGCCGGGCAGGTACAGTCTATGGCTGTCCCAGAAATACCCGTATATGGCGGCCACATGGTGGAACTGTGTGCATGCAGACACACACACACATAAACCACACGCCTAGGGCTAACACATACCCGCACACATTACATCAACATTGGCCCATAGCAGTGCTCTTGTCCCTCACACACACACACACACACACACACACACACACACACACACACACACACACACACACACACACACACACACACACACACACATACATGTCGATTGGATGGCTCACTGTAGGCCTCTGGCAAACCAACAACACACCCTGTGCATATGATGAAATCTGTGCCACCTCCTGTCATCTGTAACATCGATGCAGGAACAGGCTACCATGGTGCTGATGCACAGGGTGACTTTATAGCAGTATAGCAATGTTAGCATGTTGTCAGCAGTAGAGTGTAATGATATGCTTGAAGGTGTAGCTGAGCAGGTATGAGGCATTAAAACTATGATTGTCATTGTAGTATTGTTTACACCAGGGTTAGTTCCAATAGTGTATTGTCCACCCACGTGCCACTTGGCTGATGTGTGTAGTACTGGCAGCGTGTCTTAGAGAGTGGACAGTATGTGTGGGATGTGTGTAGCTCAGATTTGCAGGTGTACATTTGTGAACATAGTGGAGGTGCACTGTCTGCATGTACGTTCATAGTGGACACATGGCCAGGGTGACATGCCCTGTATTACACAGTGTTAACACTCCATAGTTTCTATTGGTGGCCAGTATGCATTGTACTACACACATTTAGGAACATGACTACACATGTGTGTATGACATGGTCTGACAGTGTGCTGTGGGTGATACTGTTACTATCTGTCATTGTTTTGCATTTTGGTAGTATACATAACTTCAACAGCCTGACCATAACCAATCGTTAGATGATGTCTTGACAACTGACACACAGATGTAGGACACACAGCAACATTTGGATCGTTCAGGTACTATACTATGCCAGTAACGAGTGGTATTCACCTGCACCCATTACTGAGACCACTCCTGTTTGGCATATAGCTCTCTTAAGTACAAGCAATCACAGCAGGGATATGTCCGTCCATGTCTGGTAATGCATACTGTGGCCTATAATGCATTCTCCAGATGACACACACATTCTCCACAAGGGTATCATACAGACAGATGCCTGTTGTCAAACCCATGCTGTAAAGCTATAAGCCAAACTAAGCATAGTCATCCACCTTTACGGAACTTATTATCCCCACAGTACCACATAGGTAGTAGCCACCAACATTTTATTTATTTATTTATTTATTTTACATTTGTTGACCGGGCTAGTCTAGCTGGATATATGTCCATTTTCAGTAGAGGGCCGGGGAGATAAGCTCCAAAGTTTAAAATGAATTTACATTAAAGAAATACATGAAAATAACAGAGTAAAAGAAAGCATTATAACTGGAGACATAGTTATAAAGTGTAAAAATGCAGTAATTATAACATAAATGGTAAAAATATTGTGATAAAAATATTGTTACAAGTGACATTCTGAGAGAATACTAGCAAAATGTACAGTAATAGAGGATAAAGGAAATTAAGAGGAACATAATATATAAAGATAGTAGGAAGGAGAAATAGGTCAGTGGATGTAAATGAGAAGTAGATTTTGGGTTTTAAGGTATAGCTTTTAGTCAGGTGTCAAGAGCTAGAGTTAGTCAGGATTAGTACAGGGGCACAGCCATTGTGATTTGAGGTAGAGCTTAAGTCTCTTTTTAAAGAGAGATTTTGAGGGAATAGTAGAAAGCTCAGAGGGAAGCAGGTTCCAGTGTTTTCCAACAGTGTTAGAAAAAAGGGAATCTCCAGCCTTGTTGTTTGCTTTGTCAATATTTGCAAGAAGTTTGTGTGCGGATCTACGGGACTTTAGGTTATGGTAGGAGTAAATAAGAGTAGACAGTATAGGTGTTTTGTCAGGTTGATAAAGAATTTGATGGGCTATGGCTAATTGATTAATTTTTAGTTGCTGCTGAAATTCAAGCCAGCCTAGTTGCTTTAGATTAGTACAGTGGTGGGTTCTGAAAGGGTTACCTGTAGCAAATCTGGCTATGTTGTGGTAGGAGTTTTCTAATTTCAAAAAATTCTTTTTTGACAAGTTAGTAAATATGGGTGAGGCATAGAGAAGGGGAGAGATAAGGTGGGAGTGGGCAATAGTTATTCTAGATTCTGGTGTGAGGAAAGGTTTGATTCTGTAAAGAGAGCCTATTTTTTATTAATAGTTTTCAAAGTGTTGCATATATGGGTATCGAAGTTAAGGTTGTTGTCAATGGTAATGCCTAGTAGTTTGGTAGTAGGATCTTGTGATATAGGTGTGCCATTTTTAGATGTTATAGTAAAGTCTATATGGGAAGATTTACTGGAAAGTGTAAAGAGAAGTAGTTTAGTTTTTTTTATGTTAAGTAGGAGACAGCATTGTGAAAACCATTCTTCTACAGAATTAAATATGTGTTGTGTAAGGGAGTGAAGATCTGATACAGATGTGGCTGAGCAAATGAGTGTAGAGTCGTCTGCGTATTGTATGCATGTAGCTTGGGGAACTACTTGGTGGAGGTCATTGATAAATAAAGAAAACAGGAGGGGACCCAGTATGGACCCTTGGGGGACACCAATGTTAACAGGTAGCTGGGAAGATAGAGTGGAGTTCCAGAGTACTGCTTGATGTCTGTTATTCAAGTAGGATTTGAACCAGTTAATAGGTTGGATTTCAAGTGACAAAGATTGAAGTATGTGTATGAGTATTTGGTGGTTGACCATGTCAAAAGCCTTGGACAGGTCTAAGAAAAGTGCAGAGGAAAGGGTGTTATGGTTACGATTTTTGTTGATTGTGTCTGTAAAGGAGAGGAGGGCAGTGGTGGTACTGTGGGAAGGTCTAAAACCATGTTGGGTATTAGAGAGCAAGTTATTTTGGAGAAGATGGTCAAGCAGTTGCTTGTGTATACATATTTCCATAATCTTAGATAAGGGAGAGAGTAGGGCTATAGGGCGGTAGTTTGAGATTTCAGTAGAATTTCCACCCTTATGAAGTGGGATAATATGGGAGACTTTCCAAAGTTTAGGGACATATCCCTCAGTGATGGTTCTGTTGATCAGTATGGAAATTGGGTAGGCTATGGATTTGGCTGCTAATTGCAAGTATTCTCCAGGTAGTAGGTCAGCAGAGGGAGTACATGGTTTGAGTTTTTTGATAAGGGAGAGAATGTAAGTTGTTGGGACAGGTTGGAACAGAAATGGAGGAGGTGGGTTTAAGTTGCAGTTAGATATAGTTGTGTTTTTACTAGAGAGTTGACTGGCTAGAGTTTGAATTGTTTCGGTGAAAAAGGACTTAAAGTCATTAGCAATTTGGTTGGGATTGTTTATGTCAGAGCCTTGTGGGTTGGGTGTGATAGGTTTACTTGGCTGCAGTAACTGATTTATGTAGGCGTACGTTTGACTCCCCGCCCTTCCCAGTGTGTGTGTGTGTGTGTGTGTGTGTGTGTGTGTGTGTGTGTGTGTGTGTGTGTGTGTGTGTGTGTGTGTGTGTTTCCGGCTGCCTCTGCAGATGAATATGCTTTTAGACGCTTCGCAACACATACCTTGGCTATTGTCAGCTATTCCCTTACGGATGATGTCACCCGCCTAGAAGTATGCCTCTGACAGCACTGTGCTCAGTAATCTCGGTAGCGCGTTCTGTAAATGTATCATGCTGTAGTGAGTTCATGTAGGTAGGCGTAGGTTCAACTCCCGGCCCTTCCCTGTGTGTGTGTGTGTGTGTTTCCGGCTGCCTCTGCAGATGAATATGCTTTTAGACGCTTTGCAACACATACCTTGGCTATTGTCAGCTATTCCCTTACGGTTGATGTCACCCGCCTAGAAGTATGCCTCTGACAGCACTGTGCTCAGTAATCTCGGTAGCGCGTTCTGTAAATGCATCATGCTGTAGTGAGTTCATGTAGGTAGGCATAGGTTCGACTCTCGGCCCTTCCCCATGTGTGTGTGTGAGGTGTGTGTGTGTGTGTTTCCAGCTGCCTCTGCAGATGAATATGCTTTTAGACGCTTTGCAACACATACCTTGGCTATTGTCAGCTATTCCCTTACGGATGATGTCACCCGCCTAGAAGTATGCCTCTGACAGCGCTGTGCCCAGTAATCTCAGTAGCGCGTTCTGTAAATGCATCATGCTGTAGTGAGTTCATCTAGGTAGGCGTAGGTTCGGCTCCTGGCCCTTCCCCGTGTGTGTGTGAGGTGTGTGTGTGTGTGTTTCCAGCTGCCTCTGCAGATGAATATGCTTTTAGACGCTTCGCAACACATACCTTGGCTATTGTCAGCTATTCCCTTACGGATGATGTCACCCGCCTAGAAGTATGCCTCTGACAGCGCTGTGCCCAGTAATCTCGGTAGCGCGTTCTGTAAATGCATCATGCTGTAGTGAGTTCATCTAGGTAGGCGTAGGTTCGACTCCCGGTCCTTCCCCGTGTGTGTGTGAGGTGTGAGTGTGTGTGTTTCCAGCTGCCTCTGCAGATGAATGTGCTTTTAGACGCTTCGCAACACATACCTTGGCTATTGTCAGCTATTCCCTTACGGATGATGTCACCCACCTAGAAGTATGCCTCTGACAGCGCTGTGCTCAGTAATCTCGGTAGCGCGTTCTGTAAATGCATCATGCTGTAGTGAGTTCATGTAGGTAGGCGTAGGTTCGATACCCGACCCTTCCCCGTGTGTGTGTGTGTTCACAGCTTCCCTAGTAGAGTGTAGTTATTTTAGACGCTTGGCAACACGTACCTTGGCTATCGGCGGCTATTCCTTTACGGATGTTGTCTCTCACCTGGACATGTGCCTCTGATGGTGCTGTGTTTGGTGGTCCACGTAGCGCGTTCCATACCTGTGTCATACTGTTGTGCGGTTGGGTATGTGGGGGTGTGGTCAATCACCATGCCTGCCAGATGTGTGTGTGTGTCTATGCTCCCAGCCACATGGGTTCATAGGGTATGGCTTTAGAGTTTCCGCAGAACACTCGTATCCTGCCACCATCCCTGTGTTTGTGGATGGTGAGACGCAGCTCGAGGACTGCCTGTGTGCCTGCTGTGGTTGGCGACCTCCATAGCGTGTTCTCCACGTGCACCCTGCTATGGTGTGGTGGGGTGGTGCTGTGTATGTTACACTCACGGCCTTGCCACATGTGTCCGTCTGTGTCTCTGTCGTTGTATATCTACATACCTATGTTGTGCCCATAGCGCTGCTCTTGTATGGACAGCTGTCTGTCCCATGTGTCGCATATTTTCACGGCTGACACATAGAACTGTGGTACGATGCATATCCACTCATTGTCCATGCAACGTCCATATTCCAGAACACCCTAGAGACATCTGCTGGATATCGTGACAGACAGCTATCCTTGCTGTGCTGACACTGTACCCGTACACGCCATAAACCTTGTGTATAATTGCCTATTTATGGTGTGTGTATGTCTAACTGTGCTGTATGCATGGTCGTGTGTGTGTCCCGCTATAGCCATCTGTGCAGGTGTCGCCACTATGGGTAATCCTTGTGGACCGCTGTTTCATGTTCACTTCTGCACATACCTGCAGACCGTACTACCCCTCCTACGGCAGCGGCCTTAGATCGACCGCTGCCCTAGCCTATAGGGCTCCGTGGTGCCCACCACCACAACACATGGTGCCCCCATCCTGGTGTACCTACATGACATACCTACTAGACAGGTGGCCCTACTGGTGTGGCGCCCTAGGCAGCCGCAGGATTGGCGTATGCCTACGGCCGGCTATGAGCACATCACAAGGCATACATTTACATTCAGTGTTTTACGAAGGCTAGGTTATAATACCAGAGGGGGGACCTCATCAACTATGCTTTAGAATGCGGATTTAGATGGATTAATAGGTGGAGGGTTGACCACACACCAGGGCTGACTGATGAAACACTGATGAAGCCTCTTTTAGGTTCATAGGTTCATAGGTTCATACTAGGCTATCTGCCCAAGGGCATTTATAAGCCTAGCCCATAGTTATGTGGCTTTCGCCACCCCTTTAGTTTGAATAAAACTATGTCTATTATTTTGCTGTGCCTCTGTCAAGCAGTGACACTGAAGTAATCCCTGGGCTATATCTGCGATCTCCCATCCATTGGTCAAGATTACTCTTGAACAAGGCCAGCGAGGTGCTCTGCCTCACATGTACCGGGATTTTGTTCCACAGCATAGGGAGTCTCTGGGTGATGAATCTGTCCCTCCAGCACGTTCTATTAATAACCGTGTTAAGGTTTAAGTCTCCCGCCCTTGTGGTTCTGAGGTATCTAGAGTTTTTGAGGTGAAGCATATTCATCTACTCTGGGTTTGACATGGCCTTATATGTCAGGCACAGGTCACCTCTGAGCAAGCGGTATGAGACTGACTAGAGCTGGAGTTCTTTCAGTCGGGCAGCATAAGACATAGTTTTGAGACCCTTTATCCTTTTGGTGAGGAACTTTTGGGGCCTTTCCAGCTGCTGCAGGTGTCGGGTCAGATACATTCCGAATGGGGCATTGTACTCAATCATAGGTCTAATGAGTGATGAGTACAGGGGGACGATGACCTCCCTTGATCTAGATGTGAATCCCTTCATGATCAGGTGGGCAATGTAGAAGGTTTTCCTAACTACTTTAGCAACATGAGTGTCAAACGAAAGGCTACTGTCAACCTGGGTCCCCAGATCCCTGATGACTTCTTCTGTGCTCAGTGGATTGCCACCTATATGGTAGCTAGGGGTAACCTTGTTTTTCCCGAAGGGTATGACTATGCACTTCTTGGCGTTTAACTTTAGGCCATGGCTCTGGCACCAGTTTTCCATTTCTGTGAGGCCCTTCTGAAGGATATCTGTGTCAGATGTGTTTTCGACTATGGCGCCCAGTTTGCAGTCATCTGCAAACATTGTCAGCCATAACCCTCCTGTGTTTGCTTGTACTTCAGAAAAGTAGATGCCGAACAAGAGTGGACCCAGGACTGAGCCCTGTGGGACACCACTTGTGACAGGCTTTGAGTCTGACATGGCTCCAGCAACTCTGACCCTGTGGGTTCTGTCACTTAGCCAGTTTGCAACCCATCTTGTGATGTATGGGTTTACATTCAGGCTGATGTGTTCTTCGATGATACCTGAGTGGGGTATTGTGTTGAAGGCCTTTGCCAGGTCGAGGTAGGCTGTATGGACTGCCTTTCCCTCATCAATGGCCTTGGTGACTGTCTCGAAAAAGTCAACCAAGTTTAAAAGGCATGATCTGCCTTTGACAAAGCAAAACTGGGTTGGATCCACAGTCTGCAAGTTCCCTTTGTCTTTATTTATGAGTTCCATTATGATCCTCTCCATGGCTTTGCAGATAAGGCTTGACAAGCTAATGGGATGGTAATTTCCAGGGTCGGTGGAGGCACCGCCCTTGTGAAGTGGGACCACAGTCGCCGTGCGCCACTCCTTGGGTATGTATCCTGTGGTGAGGCTAAGATTAGACAGCTGTCCTAACTGCGGGTTTAATTCCTCATTGCGTTCATGGAGCACACAGCCGGGGACACCATCCGGTCCCATGGATGCTGTGTTTTTTGTCCTGGAGAGAGCAGTTCTCACCTGGGTGTTGGAGATGTTTGGGGGGCTACAATCCTCTGGTATGGATATCTCTCCTTTTGGGGGGGGAGGGGGGGAGAAGTTTGCACTGAACCTGTCAGCCAGTATGTTGGCAATGTGTGTAGGTTCAGTAATCTTCACATCATTTTGAACTAATTCTGAGCATATCTGGGAGTTTCCTCCTAGGTTTCTAACATAGCTACAGAAGGCCTTATGATTGTCTTTTGAGTCCTTGGTGATTTTTCTCTCAAAATCTGCCTTGGATGATTTTGTGAGAGCTCTTAGGTTTTTACTTATAATGATCAAAGGTGTCTTACCTTTCAAGGAGTTTGCTCTATCTCGTAGTAGCTTCCTCCTTTTGTTGTAGAGCTTGTTTATGGCTGGGTCTTAGTTTTGTTTGGGATTGCCTGATCCATGCAGTCCTGTAGGTGCTAGTAGAAGGCATTTGTAAGTGATTCAGCGGTTTGAGTAATGTTTACCACTGGCTCAGGGGCCTTAAAGGAGACCACACTAGTTTTTAGAGGTGTGACATCGGCTTTCGGGAGGTTTTTCACTGTGTTCTTTTTTATTTCAGGTGGGGGCGGGATGAGGACCTCCAGCGAGATTAGTTTATGATCTGATCTCACCAGTGAGGGGTATACTTCCGGTGTTGAACATTGTGATCCCATGTTCGTGATGATGAGATCAAGTATGTTTTCTCCTCTTGTGGGGAAGGTGACTAGTTGTTCCATGGCATTTGAGTTTATGAACTCCAGGAACCTTTGGGCTAGAGTGTTTGGGCTTGAGTAGTGTTCCCAATCTATATTAGGGTAGTTGAAGTCACCTAGTATGATGGTGTTTGGAGATACATTTATCCCCTCCAATGTTTTCAGGAAGGCCATGTGAGGTTCCTGAGTTTGAGAGGGTGGCCTGTAACATGCTACAAATTGCAGAGCAGTCTTGCCTATGGTTAATTGCACCTGGATGGTCTCCGATGCATCGTGCGTTGCCACCAACCTTGAGGTGTGGGTGTCCTTTATGAATATGGACACCCCCCCTCCTTTCTTGGTGTTGTCCAGATTTTGTGGCCGGAACGCATGATATGAGGTGAAACCTGATAGTGCTGGGGTGCTCTCAGGAGACTTGAACCAGGTTTCTGTCACAGCACAGACATTGATGTTCTCCATACTGAGAAGGGCCTTGAGTGCATGCAACTTGAGATTGAGACTTCTGGCATTGAGCAGCATTACCCTTAGTTTATTTCCTTTTTTGTGTTCTAGGGTGGTAGGTTTAGAATTTGAGCCTTGCCTAAAAAAGGCACTATGGGGGTGGCAAGAGCCTTTGCCAATATCCGGATGCCTAGGGGTGACAGGTGCAAGCCATCCCTTGTGAAGCAGCGTGGCTTGTCCAGCATGTCATCCCAGGCAGACAGACATTGGATCCCCTTTGAATGACACCAGAATTTAAGCCATTTATTAAAGCTGATCATCTTATCACTGTATTGTGGCATCATTCTAGGTGAAGGTAGGATACTGCTCAAGGTCAGGGTCATACCTGCCTGGGCTACATAATCAGAGAGCTCCTCAATGTCTCTTTTCATGTAGTCCAAGGAGGTACGTCTCAGGTCGTTGACACCAGCGTGGGCAATGACTGAGTCGTACGTGTACCTGCTGTTGAGAGACCTGAGTGCTTGCGTTATGTGGCGGATTCTAGCGCCCAACAGGCAGCTTACTGTGACCTTCTCCTTACTCAGTGTGGTGAGCGGGACGTCAGTGTGTCTGACTATGGAGTCACCTATGACAATTATGTTCGGTGTTGTATTTGGCCTTAAGGGCAGTGACTGCTTTGCACACTGATTTTGTTGTTTATGTGTTGTTTGTGTGGTGTATTGAGTTTGCAGTTGCTTGGGTGTCTGCTTTGGAGGCCACTGCTGTTTAGGTAAATATTTACTCAGAGCCTCCGAGTATGTCTTAGTGTGTTTATGTGTTTGATTCAGTGGTGTGGTTGAGTTATGTGAGACTGGTATTGTGGTGTGTGTAGTTGCCTTCTCCTCCTGCCTGGTCTTGCCAGTCCTGAGTTGAGAGAGCTCAGCCTCCAGTCTGGCTAAATAGCTGCATCTCTCACAAGTGTTAGTGTTACGTGGGAGGAGGAGAGGGTTGTCCGTGTACATGAGGCAATTGTAACATTGTCTCAGAATTCCCAGATTCACCAACTGGCCAGGGGAGGACGCCAGCATCTGACCCTTCGACATGCTAGAAAGAATTATGAGTTGGTATGAGACAGAAAAGTAGTGGGCTTAGCAGGGAAGTGGGCACTCCTGGGGGGTTTTGCTAGTGAGAGATTTGTATAATATAGGGGTGCTTGACCTGCAAAGAGAATGCTTATAAGACAAGGGATATGCTTATAAGACAAGTGCTGAGCTTTTTGAGAAGAAAAAGCTATTTGGAACAAGTGCTGCACTTTTTAGTGAAGGTGTAGACTGTTTAGGTTCCTAACAGAGCAGTTCTAAGGGAAACCTTGATGAACAGACTTTCTGGAGCCAGAAAGAGTTTAACCTTGTTTAACCAGCGCTGCCCGATGCTGCTCTAGTGGCAACTCAGCGCTAAAGCACGTTAAAGCGTGCTTGATAGCAGGGGCTGGAAAGAAGCAGGAATAGACCCAAAACGGACAATAAAACTACAGTTTCAAGTCAGTAACCACCTCTACGGGGGGCAGGGAAGCTGCTCAATGTTATTCACTGCCACTGATCAACACAGAGACCCTCCTTCAGCCCAAGCAAACATGGCCTCACAGAAACTTTCAAACAGTTCAGGAACAGCAAGCCTGTAACTGAACTTTTTTAACTCTCAGAAAAGTGGGAAAACAGCAAGTTGTTTTTTTGAGAAGCAGGTAGCTTAACCCCTGTAACAGGAATTTAGTTTAGGTACAGATATGCAGCTAACACACATTAGTCCACTCTTTCAGTTGTTTACCACTGTATTACATTGATATGATATACATATCTTCTATATATATTGTTAGATCTTTGATTGATGAGTATTAGGCATCATACAATATCATATAATACATGTGTTAATAGGATGATTTTGGAGATGTTAATATACGTGTGTGTAGTTAACATTGCGTCTGTGCTTTATATGCTGTGGTTAAATGTTCATTGTTTGCTGAGAAATTGACCAATGAAAGTGTAGGGGGGATATTTAAAGCCTGGATGCTTTTATGTTATGTGTAAGTCTGACGGAGCCTATGGGTGAAAGCGCTTACATGTCTATGAAGGAACCTTTGTATACCATTTGTGACCTGTCCTGGACAATGTCTACGTTGACTGTTTCATCTACCTATGTGTGTTTTGGATTGTGTGCCATAAGGTGACAGCGGTTCTTTGATGTTGATTAGGTGTATTCCATGGTCAATTGACATTAATCCTATTAATTCACTGAAGGATGTTCTTTATAAGTGGGAACGCCATACTTTAACCATCCTACGACCATCCTAGTTGAAGTTGTTGGTGTGCCATTAATATGTGTTCCACAGGTCGCCCATATGTTCCGCGATATGGATGTGAGTGATCCCCATTTTCTTGCTGGCAGATTGGGTGCTGTGTACGCCGGTATTCGCACGGCATTCTGACTTTGTATGGGGAGTGTCTACTGTAGTCCCTATCTGTATTTCCTGTGTTATGCCTTACTGCAGCTGTGTAATTCCACCAGGTTTGCAGTTATGGGTGCCATCTTGGTCGTACGCTTGTCCATCCATGGGGATTGCCTACTGGACACTGGTATGGGCTGTACACATTTCACACCTGCATTTAGCATTATCCGGTGGATGCTTTGCATTATTAGTGGGGAGTAAGTCATGTGCTACACCCACATCCCTCCCATGGGACGGGACAACGGATTATCTGCCAAACAACACCGAGCCCCATTTCTGCATACCCAGGATCCCATGGCTGCGACCCTCGATGGTACCCATTACACATCCTTCATGTGTGCGGGACTGGGATGTGGACGCACTTCTATGGACTCGTCGATCTGGGGATTTCTGTTCATATGTCCTGCATTTCATGGACTCTTGTCATCAACCTTAAACACGCTGGTGGTGCATATGTCTAGCTGTGCCATACTCACGGCTGTCGCGTCTTCTGGTGGAACGGTAACGGCTGGATGGAATTCTGTATGGATCAATTTTTGGGTCCTACAATGGACACCAATGTGCATATGTAAAGTTAGATGTTGCTGGACTGTGTCCATCTGGCCAGTGGTTTTGACTGCTGCTGTATGTTCCCCAATCGCGGATGTCTGTTTGACTACCCATATTACGTGGTGCTACGTAAACCAGGTTTTTCAGAACTGAGAACAAATGGTGTACATCCAAAGATGCAGGTTAGCAACTGCTTTAAATAAACCTCAGAAGTCCCAGTAGGAAATATCCGTCACTGTATTGTCAACATAACACCACCAAAACATGTGGATCCTATTTATTCATTGAAGCATGTTTTCTTTATAAGTGGGAACGCCATAGTTTAACTATCCTAGTTGACGTTGTTGGTGTGCCATTAGTATGTGTTCCACAGGTCGCCCATTTCTTCTGCGGTATGGAAGCGAGTAATCCCCATTTTGTTGATGGCAGATTGAGTGCTGTGTATGCCGGTATTCGCACGGCGGTCTGACTTTGTATGGGGAGTGTCTACTGTAGTCCCTATCTGTATTTCCTGTGTTATGCCTTACTGCAGCTGTGTAATTCCACCGGGTTTGCAGTTATGGGTGCCATCTTGGTCGTACGCTTGTCCATCCATGGGAATTGCCTACTGGACACTGGTATAGGGCTGTACACATTTCACACCTGCATTTAGCATTATCCGGTGGATGCTTTGCATTATTAGTGGGGAGTGAGGCATGTGCTACACCCACATCCCTCCCACGGGGCGGGACAATGGATTATCTGCCAAACAACACCGAGCCCCATTTCTGCATACCCACGGACCCATGGCTGCAACCCTCGACAGTACCCATTACACATCCTTCATGTGTGCGGGACTGGGATGTGGATGCACTTCTATGGACTCGACAATCTGGGGATTTCTGTTCATATGTCCTGCATTTCATGGACACTTGTCATCAACATTAAACACGCTGGTGGTGCATATGTCTAGCTGTGCCGTAGTCACGACTGTCGCTTCTTCTGGTTGAACGATAACGGCTGGATGGTATTCCGTACAGGACAATTTTTGGGTCCTACAATGGACACCAATGTGCATATGTAAAGTGTAGAACTTGTCGGACTGTGTCCATGTGGCCAGTGGTTTTGACTGCTGCTGTATGTTCCCCAATCGCGGATGTCTGTTTGACTACCCATATTATGTAGTGCTACGAAAACCAGGTTTTTCAAAACTGAAACCAAATGGTGTACATCCAAAGATGCAGGTTAACAACTGCTTTAAATAATCCCCAGAAGTCCCAGTAGGGAAGTATCGCCACTTTATTGTCAGAATGACACCACCATAACAGGTAGATCACGAGCACTTTCGCCCGGTCTTACCGGGCATTTTCAAGTGTAATTAGCAGAAACATATAACTAAATAAATAATAATACATATTTTAATAATAAAGTTTAATCTATGTTATTTGGACAATAGCTTCTGCTATTGACATACGATGCTGTGGGTGGTGCTGGTTACCATACATATGGCTTTCTCAAAAGCCGACTTCACATTTCTAAACACTAGTGTGGTCTCCTTTAAGGCCCCTGAGCCAGTGGTGAACATTACTCAAGCCACTGAATCACTTACATATGCCTTCTACCAGCACCTACAGGACTGCATGGATCAGGCATTCCCTTACCCAACTGTGGGTGTTTGTACCAATGCCTAGCATCCAGTGTGGTGTACCCCAGCCATACACAAGCTCTACAACGAGAGGAGGTAGCTACTACAAGACAGAGCAGACTCCTTGTGAGGTATGACACCCTTGCTCATTATATGTGAAGAACTACAAGCTCTCATGACATCATCCGGGGCAGGTTCCACAGATATATCACCAAGGACTCGACAGACAATCATACGGCCTTCTTTAGCTATGTTGGACACCTGGGAGGTAACCCCCAGATATGCTCTGACTGGGTTCACAATGATGTGAAGTTTACTGAACATACACACATTGCCAACATACTGGCTGACAGGTTCGGTGAAGACATCTCCTCCCCTCCCCACATGGAGAGATGTCTGTACCAGCAGATTGTGGCCCCCGAATGTTCTGTAACGCACAGGTGGGACATGCTCTCTCCAAGGTAGTGAACACAGCATCCATGGGACCAGATGGTGTCCCGGCTGTGTACTCCGCGATCTCATTGAGGAATTAGACCCACAGTTAGGACAGCTGTTTAATCTTAGCCTCACCTCAGGTTACGTACCCAAGTTGTGGCGCACGGCGACTGTAGTCCCACTTCACAGGGGCAGTGCCTCCACTGACCCTGGTTATTACCGTCCCATTAGCTTGAGAAGCCTTATCTGCAAAGACATGGGGAAGGATCATACTGGAGCCCATAGATGACGACATAGGGGACATGCATACTTTGCATCCAACCCAGTTTGGCTTGGTCAGGGGCAGATCATGCGTTTAAAACTTGGTTGACATTTTAGGAACAGTCACCGAGGCCATTGATGAGGGTCAGGCAGTCCATACAGCCTACCTCGACCTGGCAAAGGCCTTCAACACAATACCCCCCTCGGGTATCATTGATAAACCCATCGGCTTGGATGTGAACCCGTACATCGCAGGATGGGTTGCAAACTGGCTAGGTGACACAACCCACGCGGTCATAGTTGCTGGCACCATGTCAGACTCACTGCCAGTCACAGGCGGTGTCCCACGGGGCTCTGTCCTGGGTCCACTCTTTTTCTGCATCTACATTTCCAAAGTACAAGCAAACACAGGGGGGTTATGGCTGACATTGTTTGTAGATGACTGCGAACTGGGTGCCATAGTGGGACGGACATCTGACACAGATATCCTTCAAAGGGGCCTCACAGATATGGATATCTGCTGTCAGGGACATGGCCTACAGCTAAATGCCGGGTAATGCATAGTCATACCCATCGGGAAGAACAAGGTCACCCCTAGCCACCATATGGGTGGCAGTCCACTGGGCACAGGGGAATTACCAGGGATCTGGGGACCCAGGTTGTCAGTCACCATTCGTTCGACACACACGTTGCTAACGTGGTTCGGTAGAACTTCTACATTGCCCACCTGATCATGCAGGGATTCACATCTAGATCAGGGTAGGTCATCGTCTCCTTGTACTCATTACTCATTAGACCTATGATTGAGTACATTGCCCCGTTCGGAAGGTATCTGACCCGACACCTGCAGCAACTGGGAAGGCCCCATAGGTTCATCGTCAGACGGATGCAGGGTGTCAGGGATTTGTGTTATGCTGCCCCACTGTAAGGACTCCTGCTCCATTCAGTCACATACCACTTGTTCAGTGGTGACCTGTGCCTGACATACGAGGCCATGTCGACCCATATTTGATGACTATGCTTCACCTACTGGATCTACATCCCTCAGAACCACAGGGGCAGGTGACGTGAACCTTGACACGGTCATTAATAGAATGTGTTGGAGGGACAGATACATCACCCAGACACTCACTATGCTGTGGAACAACATCCCAGTACATGTGAGGCAGAGAACCTTGCTGGCCTTGTTCGAGGGGGATCTTGTCCAATGGATGGGGATTGCAGATATACCCCAGGGATTACATCATTGTCACTGCTTGACAGAGGTACAGCAATATAATAGGCATTTTATCTCCAGACTGGAGGGTTGGCAAAGGAAACATAACTATGGCCTAGGGTTATGGCTGCCCTTGGGTAGATAGCCTACTCTGTACCTATGGACCTATGAACCTATGTTCATAGTTTGTCCCATTCACACTTGTCTATCCCCTATCCTCATTCATATGTGTATATTTCTGTGGCACATGATTGAACTATGTATTACCTGCAGGTATGCTGTCTACAGTGCACATACGTCACGGTTGATTACAGTGTATCTGTGTACCTACCTCTGTGATACTGAGGACTACCACTCATCCTTCACAGCATTACATGCATATGTCCATACTATTATTCTTTGGCCTGTGGGGGGTTGTTAGGGCAATGGTTACACGTGTCCCTGTTTGTGCACACATCATGGTGGTCTTTGACCAGCCTCCATTGCTATCGTGGGATGGACGGTAGTGTTGGTGTGTGTTTGGGATGTGTTTTCACTGCCGGTAAATCTGTAGGGGGTGGGGTTGGCACATGTTCCTCTTTGCGGGGGCCCCATCCTGGACATTTGTGTCATGCATCAACAGTTGGCACGTGCCATATGTCCTGTGCTATTCCCACAGTCGTGTATGCCTTCCTGCATTACTACTGCGTGTTACTGGCTGTTTGTATCTGGTACACATGGCTATTATGGTGGATAGCTTGGCCTATTCCCATGCTATGACATACCCATCCATCCAGGCATATACATGTTATTCCATCCTTTGCATTGGCCGTGGATGTTTGGCCGTCCGGCAACGCTATTCTCAACATGTGATGTCCCACCTTCACCTTCTGTGCCTGTGGCACCCTGTTGGGGCGTCCTGCTTGGTGGGCAGATGTTCCGCCATATGTGTTGTGTTTGACATGTCTGCATAGCTAATCATCAATATGGTGGCTGAACATACCGCCTTGTCCAGATGTGTACAGTTATGGGCACCATGGCGTGTGCACGCCTATGGGGTTTCGACAGGTCCATACCACATGCGGGATGTACACATTCTGCCGACACATTCACATGCAGCCATTTGGATATCTGTACCTGAGGTGGAATGTTAACATGTGGGGTACATATTTTCCCGCGTGGCACTGCCTAGGACAATACTTCTTACCTCATTTCAGGTATACCCATTGTGTGTAGGTGTGTAGCTGCACAAGGCTGCTAGCTGGGTTGGGTGCACGGTCGTACAATGGTGCGGGTTACATGCTATGACGGGGCTGTTGTGTATTACATTTGCATGTATGGGTTCTGCTTCTGGATGTTACGCTTAGGCATACGCCATCCTATGTGTATGCGACGGGCACGTTGCTGGGTGTAGTACATGTTGCTATGCACATGTTTGCCTGTGTTTAGGGTATCTAGTTTCCTTCTTGTTGTTATATCGACACGGCTACCCAGCTGTGTACTCTCACTACTGCTGGTGACCATGCCCATGTGGCTACTTCTATGTAGGTGCGGCGCGCTGACATGCTGCGGTACACCTTCACTGGGTATGCCCACTGACAGTGCATTGCGGGACGGACACGGTATTACGCGTATCCTTTGTTCCTTGGACGGGTACACTTTGGACTTCGTGGGTTAATGTTTGGTTCTCCATTTTGTGTGAACGGGTACTATGTTGCATAGTCTGCGTACGTTTCATTATCCACGGACCCTGGCTGGTGCGGTTACTATTGCAGGCGGCCTGTGGAAGTCAGCACTTTAGGTTGCTCATCGCCTGCCAGCTTGGCCACGCCTACGGCCGCATCCTACCTGGGCTCGCTCACGTGCCCTCCGCACGTGTCTGTGGTTGCGGCACGCACTCATTACTATGCATATGGCGCTGCTACGCCGATTATTCACTGCACTGCCGGCGCAAGCCTTACACCGGCCTTGCGCCGAGCTTCATGAATCCCGGGGCCTGTTTTTTTTCTCACTTCATATTGCAATTCCTGTTTCTATTAATTATACTAATGCATGTTTAATTTCTCCAAACTTGCTAAAATGTCTGTAAATATTAAATTATTGTCATATAAGTCTATTCTATTTTTAACTAATGTTGTCACATTATGTTTAATTTGGTATAATTATTTAAACTATAGATAGTTTTGTATTATTTTGAAAATTGTAAAATTATTGCTGTTAAACTGTTTTTTGTAATACCTTGGAACTTTTCTCCCTAGGCCTCAGCTGAAAATGAGCATCTACCCAATCAGCCTTCTCCAGTAATCAAATGTCAATAAATAAATAAATAAATAAAACTCATGTTGTAGAAAACATACTCTTTCAACCCATAATCTGGATGCTAAAAATCACATTTCTGATTTGAAGACAGGATGTTAACCTCTTTTTTTCTTTTTCTTTTGAACTGTACAGCTACTCCTGCTAAACATGCAGGCCTTAGTCAGACATCCCACATAGCTAAAAATCAAAATTGTAAAAACATCTTATAGTGCAGGTATATGGCCAGTATAGGAGAGATGAGCTTAAATACTGATATAATGTCTTGAAACAGAAATTGCAATGTTCAAGAACACCCCTCTAAAGTCTTAGAATTGTTGGTAGTCAGAAAGCTCCTGCTTTCATTGTCATTGTCACTTAGTCTGTTTGGATACAGTAACTTCATCTGGTGGTGCAACTGCCACACAATTACCAAAATAACACGCTGCACTATTACTAAAAGTAGGAAAAATAATAAAGTTTTGCATCTAAAGCAACTCCTGCAATCCAAGAAAAACATATTTTGTATAAATTTGACTTATTCATCAATCCCATGATCAATAACTTGTTCTTTAAAAACTAAGTTTTGTGTTTGCTGTTTATAAGTTGATAAAACATTATAATAATTTTTTAAATTGCAAAAAAAATATATTTCTCTGACCACTGTCCACAGGTGTACTGGAATTTGTATCATGCAATATAACATGACAAACAAGGTTAAAATCATTCCAAATACAATGACAAATTTAAGAATAAGTCTCAGTGGTGGAAATGTGAAAGCACTTATCAATAAATTCTTAAAAAAAATGTGGTAGTAAGGAATAAAATCTAATCACATCATTCTATAAGCAATTTTAGAAAGGTCAGCAAAGAAGCTTGGGTATAAGATCAGAACCTTCAAATCAAAATATAAACTAAATATCTCCACCTCCTGCAAAGATAACAACAAACGGTGCTAGGAATTTTAGAAGTAATACTCAACATTATGAGTTGGTCTCTAATGTTTCTATCTACACCATCACTGAGGATATTGCCAATTTATTCACAGATAAATTCAGTTCCATCTTGTCCTTGTTCTCCTCACTCCATTTTTCACTGCTTATTTCTCATCCCATACCTGTTCCCAAACTCACCTGCTAACAGGTCATAAATGCTGTCTTGATAAGCAGAAATACTGATTCCATGGATCCTGACAACATACCAGGCTGTCTCCTATTTAAACCTAACCTCTCTAATTCCCCTATAAACATCTTCAGCCTCTTAGCCTGTGCTCTGGCTATGTGCTTGTGGCATAGGGAAAAGCAACAGGCCCTACCACAGTGACCTCAGAAACTACAGACCAATTAGCCTTACTAATATAATCTGTACAATAATAGAACATTTGTAACACATAACTAAATTACATTATCAGCTTTCAATCACTTGACATGAACTAGTTTTGCTTTGTGTAAGTTTGCTTCTGACCACTGAATGAGGTAGATGTCTTTAAGAGGGTAACTAAAACTCTGGGTAATATCCAAATAATACATGCACGTACCTGGCCCAAGCAAAGGCTTTTGAAATATCCCACATTCTGGTACTGTTCAGAAAGTCACTTGCTTAAATATTAACCTTGATATAATCTGTTATTTAGCAAACTGACTCACAGACAGAAACCACACACTCAGTTTTGCTATGACTATTTCATCCTACAGTTTTGAACCAAGTCCCCTCCTCTTCATTATATACTTTCATAATGTCCAATCTCACCTCTAGGGTCTCTGACTAATGAAGATTGTAGATGGCTACAAACCCAGCACTGTCTTTAGGTTTCCATCAAATTCCCTAAACCTGGAAAATGTCTAATCCACACATATTGCTGCTTTCAAGACCATGGACTCACGCTCATTGCAAAAACTCCAGTATAGAACTCTGTATGAAGCAAGAACACTGCTACATCTTCCACATAAATGATACCCTCACTCAAAGCAGGCACTGCCTTTACAAACCTAATCACCTTCATTGACAAAGAGCTCTCTTTGACCACTCTACATCAGCTGTTGCTAAAATGTTTCAGTCCTGACCAACTACTAACTAAATCTATATCTTCTAAGTCATATGAAACCATTGTTCAACTTTACTTCTCTCTAATCAAATCTGTTATACAAAATGGTGCCCCTTTTGTTATCTACCTATCCAAATGTATTGTTCCATCCTTCACTGTAATTTTAACGGGGTTTGTTTAGCTTCTCAATCTTACATGGACTTTTTATTTCTAGGTATCTGAATCTGGACAAATATTGTTTAAAATGTTATCTCTCCCTAAGGTTGAAAAACAGGGTAGAAGGAGAGAGAAGATGTGAGAAAATTATCTGCATTCAGTTTGTAGTCACAGACCTTGTTCAAAGTAGTCAGGTCATTGCAGACCCATGGAAGCATCTCAAATGGATGATGTAGAAATGATACCAAATCATTCACAAGGAAGCAAACATTACTGTTTTTATTTTTTTAATTTTTGAGACGACCATCTTGTTCCACCACCATGACCAGCTCTTCAGGTTGACATTTATGTGCCAGAACAGATAGAATGGGTTTCAGAGGAGGGCCTTGTTTGATACCCTTTCTTATGGGAAATGATTCTGACAGAAAAAGTATTTACTCTCATTACATCTGTCACCTTATAATATAAAAATTCCAGACCTTTTAATAAAAGGTTTCAGGGTGGGGTGGTAATGTAGAAGAGCACAGAAGAGGTCACAGCATGAGGTAGTATCAAGCATCTTCTTAGTACGCAAAGACAGGGCAATAATGGAAGTAATAGTTTTGGTGTACTGTTTTAATAAGTGGCTGACCATTAGGATATGTTGTACTGGGTGTTTGACTCTGTATCAATCCATTTGTCCCAATGAATGAGAAAGACCAAAAATGATGCTAGCCTACTTTACCAAAGCCTCATGCAGAGTTTACATTCCAGGCTTAGAGATGGCAGTCAGTGGATTCATTGATGTCAGTGTCTGTGAGTCCCATTTATGCAAGTCAACATCACTGTAAACCACTGTCAGTGATCAGTGAGGTTGTTCTATCCTCTACTATTGTGTGGCTGTGGACTTAATATATATAACTTTGGGGGTGCAGGGGACTTCTGCCACATGGGGTTGTCAGGGGTCTTGCATCATTAGAAGTGTTTCTGAGTGATATTGATTGACAAGTGGATGGGAAACAGAAAGTTTACCCCGGGGATCACTTCAGTGGCTCTGTTGGACAGAGGCACAGGGAACTAATCTAAGGAGGCAGCGAAAGCCAACACATTCTGGCTAGGCTTATAAATGCCTTTGGGCAGATAGCCTAGTACCAACCTATGAACCTATGATTGACAGTTTTATTGTAAAGCATTCTGAAGTTTTCAAGATATTGTGGTGTTGTTCTTTTTGCCATTCTTTCCATGCTTTTTCTCAATCTTAAATTAGCATTCTGCTCTTTTTTGCATAGTCAGATTGCATTATTTGCTTTTAGTCCATTCCCTCTTAGAGGTGCAAGGCTATTTAGGATATTAAGGAAAGTTGTACTGAATGAATTTACAGCAACATTTAAGGGGAGGGTTTTTAGTAAGTTCCAGTTAATAGACCATAGGGTAATAATGAACATTTCTGGGTTAAACTTGAAAAGGTTGCAGTTGATTTTTAAACATGCTGTTTAAGTGGATGTGAGAGGTGTCTGGTTATATAGATTGGGTGATGGTCACTTAGAGAGTCTGGCATTGTACCTGTAGTGATGAAGTCACTAGGGTCTAATACTAGGGTCCAGTCTAATAACAAATTGGATGTCTTACTAAGTGTGTAGGGCTATTAAATAGTTGTGTGAAGCCATGTAATCTCAAGCTAGATATAGAGGAGTTAGAAGTTATGTTCAGCCAATTGACACTGACATCACCAAGTATACACTGTATATAGAGGGCAAATTATCATCACATAGCAATACAATGATAAGCACAATATAAAACCATCACTTAGTAAACATTCATGGGATTAACCAGTACATCAAAAGAGTGTTAAACATACCAAAACACCAGTAACTGATATTACATATTTGTTAAATGGCACAGGATCAATATACATAAAGCTTATTCAATTTGAATGAAATTGATGCCAATACAACACACTACCAAGGTGTATGCATTGCTCTACACAGTCTTAGAACAAATAGAAATGTAATAACACATGACACATACTGTACCTGCACTATGAAGGAAGACAGTGACTGAGTGGAAGAAGAAACAATAGTAAGGGGATAGTTAACAATATGTTCTACTACAGTGACTCTCCCACCTTCAGGTCAAATTATAACAAAGAGTAATTAGTTTATAGCCAGTGAAAAGCAATTAACAGAGAGGTAACTCAAGGTTATGCTGCTTAATGCTAGGAGCCTAAACAGGAAACTGTATTCCCTGGAAGCATTTCTCACCTTGGAAGATGCTGTCTGTGCAGTCACTGAGGCATGGTTCACGGCTGAAGAGAGTACCCCAGACATGCAAGGTTACAATGCCTTTCACATTTTAAAACCTCAAAATGAGCATGAAAGAACCAAAGGTGCAGGTGTAACAATAGTCATTAAAGCCAAGTACATCACTAGATGGGATGAACACTATGACTCTCTTGAGCTACTCCAGGTCCAACTAACTATAGATAAAACACCATACCACATCATTACTAGTTATATGTCCTCCACCATGAACCAACAGAAGCAAACTGCCTACCTGGACTTGCAAGAGTTACTCAATACAAGGACATTGGATGCCCACCCTACCTGTTGATAGTGGCAGCAAACAACTCCAAAACTTACCCTTTGGTTATTTATGTTGATAAAATTCTAAAGGAGTTGATTAGACCAATAGATCATATCTTAAAGGACTCCTGGGACTTAATTTCTAAAATAAAGGGACAGTTTTTTATTAATTCTATTAGTTCTTCTGCTATTGATGTAGTAGACGTTTTTACATCAGTTCCTTACCAAATGAGTTTGGAACTGTTCCATGAAGCCATTTCTGAACTTACTCATCTGGATGGGCCAACTATTAATTTCATCACCAATTTGATGGAACTAATCTTACTTAGTAATATCATGATATCTGAAGGAGAGTATGACAAACAAGTAAAGGGGGTTGCAATGGGTGCAAATTGTGCACCCATATATGCGACCCTGGTTTTATATTGGTGGGAGAAGAATTTTGTATTAGAAGCTTCTTATTACAGGAACTGACACATATCTGTGATTTCTAGATGCTATTTTTATTTTATAGAAGGAACAAGATACAAAGATGCACACAAGTTTGATATGCTATTTGAACAACACTACCTCATTCTTGGCATTCACAAGCCAACATGCTTTGGAATCCATAGATTATTTGGATGTTATGATCATTAAGGATTTTTCCAGAAGTTGTTTTGGATCAAACATTTGTAGGAAGCTCACTTTCTCAAATAGTCATCTTAATTACCAAAGTTGCCACCCAAGGCACATTAAATGAAATATTTTAAGGGTCAGCTTGTTAGAGCAGCTTGGATGTGTTCTGATGTCCATCTCTTTAAAAATTAGGTAGATTTGATAACTAAGACAGTTTTAGAAAGGGACTATCCACTTGATATTTTGAGAGGTATTACCCAGGAAGTTTCTAAAATACATGCCACTGTTATTTAAGGATAATGATATACAACCAGAGACAGAAAGTAGGTCAGTCACACTGAACAATACTCCTAAATCTAATTTTTCACATTTCCTTTGTAGTCACCTACAGTGGTTGTGGGAAAAACATAAAGGATATTATAACAAGAAATTGGAGTATTTTCTTAGACTGACAAATCTACTTAAAAAACTTTGGGCATGACCCCTTCCTTTGTTTTTAAGATGGGGGAGAATTTAAAATAGTTATTTGAACACCAAATTAATTTTCTCTGAAAAGGAATCCAGAGGGGTTCAAGGATGTGTGTTTTATGTCACCAATGCAGTTATATTTTGGAAAAGAAAGAAGACTCTATAGGCAACCCACCAACTAGATTAACTTTGGGAATAGTAATTGTGCCATCAAAGGGATAGTTTACATTGGAATATGTCAAAGCTGCTCTTGTTTCTATGTGGGAAAAACTGAGCAGCAGTTTTGTAAAATAATCTACAAGCATGTGCATGCTATAAGCAAAGGTAACACAAATAACTCACTATGTAGGCACAATCTGGTTTGTGATGGTTTTGCTAAGTTACTTTTTGGTATTATTGAAACTGTACCCCTGGAAAATGGGGGGTGGGCTCTTGGGAAAAGAGACTGGAAATGAAGGAGTTACATTGGGAGTTAAAATTGGATGCTGTTAATCACAAAGGTTTGAATGAATGTTTTTCCATTGTTCCTGTTTTAAAACTTAAAAGCTGTTCAACTTTAATTTTAAAATGGTGTTTTAGTAGATAAAAAGAGTTTTAATATTTTTAATACTATGTATTTATTTAAAATGCCTTGTTAATGATTTTGTAATATTTAGCATTCATTTTTTGCAATAATTTTTAAGGCACTTAGGGTCATGTGATTTGATTAATGTGGCTTTTAAATGAAATCATGTGACTGTTCTGCTACTTATTTAATGGTGGGAAGTGGAATTTTAAAACAGTTCTGATGAAGTCATCAATTTAGAGGATGAAAGCATTGAACATTTTTTTTAAATTTTTGTTTAATAAATTATTGCAGATTAGTTTCAATTTACCTTGGTGGTCTAGTGATGATTGTTATGTTCATTCAATTGAGCTACATTAAATATTGAACTGGTTACTTTCAAGTTCAGTATTCTATGTTCTCAGTTAGTTTGGCGCTATGTGAGCCTGGTTTGGTGTTCATTTGAGAGAAGATGTAAATTTTTACTAAAACTCTTCTCGTAACTTCTCCAAAAAACTTTCAAATAAATTCATCCAGAATTTTTTCAGGGGAAAATTAATTAAAAAAACTCCAGCAGGTTCTACAGGTACTAACTTTTAGAATTGATAACATGCAGTCAAGACTTGATATATTACAAGTTGAGATGTTAAAGAATATACTTGAGAATCAAATGCAACAATAAAGGAGATGGCAACTGCATTAAATGATTTGGATAGACGACTTAAAGAAGAGGAAAATCAGTTAGAGTTTATCTTAAAACAAAAAAACAACTGGCTCAGAAGGAGGTGAAATGTAAGAATATTTTGAGTTCCTGGAAAATCAGAGGGAAAGAATATGGTCTCGTTTCTTACATCATGGATTCTGCGAATGTTAGGTTAACATGATTTTTCATTTGGAATTGAATGAGCTCACCAATCATTTGGAAAACCCATTCCTACCTGTGCAAATGCCATTCCAAGACCCAAAAGAGGTAGTAGGTCAAGACCCTAGTTTATATTTAGTAGGAACAGAAACTTGAAGCACATGCTGTGTCATGAGCCTAAGACCAATGCTGATAGTGGTTGTATGACTAGGAAGATAGGTACTGTTCCTTGCCATCATTGCAAAGCCTGTCAATATATTTTGAAAAAGAGCTCCTTTGGGCACCCCAGGACAGGACAGAACTATTATTTTAAAGATTATGCAAACTGCAGTACTAAGAATTTATTATATTTAGCAGTGTGTCAGAATTGTGATTCATACTATGTTGGCAAGATGAATAGTATGTTTAAAATCAGGATATTTCAGCATGTTTCAGACATCAAACTTCAGAAAGAATCGAATGCCTTATTTTCTCATGTCAAGGAGAATATAGGACATAAGTTTTTGTTTATGGAACTACAAATACTTAGCAATAATGTAAGGGGTGGATATTAGTAATGATACAGAATGTGCAGAGACTAAGTGGATAATTAGACTTGGGGCAGATAGGCCCCAAGGCTTAAATACTGTTATCCCTTTAAAACCCATCCTTAGAAAAAGGAGTGTAAAATACTGATTTCTGATTGGTTAATGAGTATTTTAAATGTCTGGCTTTGTTTGGTATGCACTATCTGATGAAGGGCTTGTTAGCTTGAAAGCACTTAGCAGTGCACTTTTTATTTTATTTTATTGTTTTAATAAACATTCACTGTTTTCTACAAGTTTTGGCATGGTGTCTCTTGCCTTTTGTACCTTTTGGATTTATATCTTGTTTACTGACAGAGTGACTTTGGTGCAGGTGACTTTTTTGTGGTTTACTTTTAAATACCAAAATGTCATAATCACGAGCACCAAAATACTAAGACCAGAAAGCCAAAATCCTAAAATACTGAAACGTTAAAACATTGAAACATTGAAGGTCAAAATACTGAAAGTTCAAAATGCTGAGTGTTAGAAGAATGAAATTTAAAGAACCAATGTCATAATACAAATAATACCGTAGGAAATCCTTATTTAATGTTTGTAAATGTGGTATGTCTCTTTACATTTGTATAGGAAGTATGTGAACAAATATGGTGGATGTTTCTTACACTCCTAGCAGTAGTGGATGTGTGTGCCATACTATAAGGTAAGGAAAAAGGATATGCCATTTCCCCTCTGTAGTGTGATCCCAGAGTTGGTATATATAGTTGGGTGTGTGAGGGGGGTTCAGGCCCCCACATCAGGGGTTAGTTTTATATAGTCCAGTTTGTAGAGAAAATGTAAGTTAGCAATTTAATTTTTACAAAGAGGTCTTGTTTGTGTTTTAAAGTCTACAGTGTTTTTCATAGTACTGCCTTAATGTTGGGAAATTTATGCAAGGTTTTCAAGTTTGAATTCAGTATTTTGAGCATCTGTGTTTTGCAGTTTCAGTATTTTAAGATTTTGGCTTTCTGGTCTTGGTATTTTGGTCTTTGTGATTATGAAATTTAGAATTTAAAAGTAGATCCGTATATATATATATATATATATATATATATATATATATATATATATATATATATATATATACACACACACACACACACACACACACACACACACTCATTACTTTTCATCGGCTCTTATTGGGAAGGGTAGGCTATTAAGATTAGTTTAATCAGACATTTCTGATTGAAGTAGGACTCATAATGGATTGTATGGATAGTGTACACTTACATTTGGATCTTCTTGTTTGTTATTAAAATTCCCTTAAAAAACAATTTAGTTTGCCCACCTGTGAATTAATCATATCTGAAGTTGTTAATCTTTTTCAGATTATCTATTACAAATATGGGAAAGTTTGGAGAATTCAGGAGAGACTGGTTTGTACATTTTGGAGGTATTATAAGTTTAATTAAAAAATAAATGCATCAATTAACTAATATATTACAGTATGGAATGCAACAGTAAAATGCAGTGATGCCAAAAATTTTATTAAAAAGATTAAGTTGGATTATTTACAATGATTCTAATTTAATATAATGAAATAATTTGGACTTTGGTAAACTTATATATTGGTTTCCAGGAAAGTGAAGTAAAAAGCTAGAGCTCACTTAAATAAAATTTTAGATAATATGAAGGGAATTTTAATAATGGAAGTGCATGCTTAACTGCATTATGGGAAAACCTGAAAGTAGGGCTTCTAAAAACATAGAAGTTCAGCTTCTGCAAAATTATTAGAAAATTGGATAGAACAGTTAAATATGATTGTCACATTTTCTTCAAGCGACTCAGATTCATTAATGTTTCCCATTATTCACATATGTTTGGTGTGGTGCAGCGGTTAGCATTGTCGCCTCACAGCAAGAGGTACCCCAGTTCGATCCTCAACTGGGGTGCCTTCTGTGTGGTCTGCATGTCCTCCCTGAGGTCATGTGGGTTTCCTCCGGGTGTTCCGGTTTCCTCCCACATCCCAAAGACATGCTGTAGGTGGATTGGACACTCTAAATTGGCCCTAGGCATTAGTGTGTGCATGTGTGTGCCTTCTGTTAAAGGTTGGGCGCCGGGCTGGCAAATCGACACTGTAAAACTCTACTGCCAATCATGAGCAGACAGGTGATCCACTGTGGCGACCCCTAACCAGGAAAAGCCGAAAGAAGAAGATTTTCATATATTTGGTACACACTCTAGAACAGATTTTTTTTATACAAGAACTTTAATCAAAAGTTTTAAATTATAAAATTATACACTGTCATGGAAATATTCTCTGGTAACTCCTATATCCAAAAAATAGCAATGATTTATCTCTCTCTTCTGCTTATAAGACAATATACCTTTTAAATGTGGACTGCAAAAGTTTTATATCCATTTTAGTGGAAAGATTTAAAAAATGTATTCCTAGGTTAATTAATAATGATCAGACAGGTTTTATACATAAAAGACAAATGCATCATCATCATCATCATCATCATCTCCTTTTTCCCATTTACATGGGGTCGGGGTATCGTATTAACTGTCGCCAACTCTCTCGATTCAGTGGCACTCTCCTGCCTTTACTTTCTCCTTTACTGGACATACTTATATTGTACTTTATATATACTCCAATCAAGTACGATATTATATTTATAAGTTACTTCTTAAGGTTAAAAGGTTGGCAAACGAGGTCGATTAACAATGTGGCACACGTATTTTATTTTATTTTTATTTTTGTTGTAGTAAACACTTTAGAAACTTACAGGGCTCTTTATATTATATTATATTATTTTAATGATGTTTTTAGGGTTGTACTGGCAGGCAAATGAAACTTCATTGTACACAAATTTCATTGTACACAATTACTTTTAATTGAGTGTAAATTACTTAATTGAATTTTAACAAGTGATTAATTTTCCATGCTTCTTAAAGAAAGGCATTGTGCTAGAGTGATTATCTTGAAAAACCCTGACATAGTTTCAGGCGAAAGTGCTTGGTGGATATCACGTCTTATTTCATTTTGTGTCAAATAAAGTTATTGTGTGGAAGTGCAACGGTGGATTATTTGGTTTTTACCTCTTTGCCTCATCTTTTTGTGATCATCATCATCATCCCCTTTTTCCCATTTACATGGGGTCGGGGTATCGTATTAACTGTCGCCAACTCTCTCGATTCAGTGCCACTCTCCTGCCTTCTTCAACACTCATGCCTGACTGTCGCAGATCTTCTTTCACACAATCCATCCACCTCTTTGCTGGATGCCCTCGCTTCCTCTTACCTTCTTCCTGTCTGTCCCAAATCTCTCTCACCAGATTGTCTTCTGCTTTTCTACACATGTGCCCATACCATCGTAATCTGTTTTCTTTGATCTTTTCTGCAATTGGAGCTACTTTGGCTTCTGCTCTTATGTCCTTATTTCTTCGCCTGTCCCACAGTGTGCATACTACCACCTTTCTCAGGCACTTCATTTCCATCACCTCTAGCTTCTTCAACTGTTCTGCCTTTACTGCCCAGGTTTCTGTACCATACAGTAGTACTGGTTGCACCACTGTCTTGTACACCTTACTTTTCAGCTTCTTTGGCATTCTTCTGTCATATACTACACCTGATACTCTATGCCAGTTGGCTGCAGCCCCTCTGATTCTAGCTTTGACCTCTTCATTCAGACTACCCTTCTCCTCAACCACCCCTCCCAGATACTTGAAGCTGTTTACCTGTTCCACTATCTTCCCATCTCTCTCTATTCTCAGCTTCTTCTGATTTCCCCAATCTACTGCCATTACCACTGTCTTATCTGTGCTTAGTTTCATCCCATGTGCCTTCAGATTTGCATTCCATTCTCCTATCCTTTGCTGAAGTTCTAGATCAGAGTCTGCCTGTACTGCCACATCATCTGCATACAGCAGCTTTGTTGCTCTGACCCCTTCAACCTGTTTGCTGATGTAGTCCATTACCAGTATGAACAGCAGTGGGCTCAGAGCTGAACCCTGGTGTACACCCACTCCCACTGGGAACCCCTCAGTGAGGCCAAACACTGTTCGTACTTGAGTCACTCGGTCCTTGTACATAGCCTGTACTAATTCTACCAATGTTTCTGGGACTTCAAACCACCGCAGTACTGCCCAGATCAGCTTTCTTGGAACCTTGTCATATGTTTTCTCCAAGTCTAGGAAAGCCCAGTTGGACTCTCTCCTCTTCTCTAGTTTCTTCTCAAGTATCTGTCTCAATGCAAACATTGGGTCAATTGTGCTGCATCCTGATCTGAATCTGAACTGTTCATCTCCCATCTTACATTCTACTATTCTGCGTATCCATTTATCAATCACCCTCTCCAGAACTTTCATGCAATGTGGTAGGAGTTTGATGCCTCTGTACTGTCCACAGTTGTGGATGTCCCCTTTGTTCTTGTACACTGGCACGAGTATGCTTATTCTCCAGTCATCTGGAATATGCCTTTCTCTCCACACTGCAATTAGTACCCTCAGGAGTCATTTTTCCCCTAGCTCACCCAGCATCTTTATCATATCTGCTGTGACCTCATCTGAGCCTGCTGCTTTCTCTGACTTCATTTTCCTTAGTGCTTCTCTTACTTCTTCTAAGCTGGGCTCCTCTTCTTCATTGTAGGCTGTTTCTGGGGCAGTACCGCTTCTGTGGGGGGTTCTTCATTCAGAAGCTGCTGGAAATACTCCTTTCATCTGCCTTTGATGTCCTGTGGGCTGGTAAGCAGGTTGTTGCTGGAATCCTTTATGAAGGGTGTCTGACTATCTTCTTTATCTTTCTGTCTTTGCCTTGCAACCTGGTATAGTTTCTTTGTGCCCCTTACTGAGTCACTTTCCAGAAGCTGATAAAAAGACAAATGCATGATAATATCAAATAAATAACAATCATAGATTAGGCAAATAAAAGAAATAATGATCTAGCTTTAATAAGTCTGAGCATAGAAAAAGCCTTTGCCATGATTAACAGGAATTTTCTTTCATGTCATTATAGTATTTTGGATTTTCTCAGGAATTCAAGACTTTAAGAATATTTACATAAGTAATGAAAGCTTATGTTAAAATACATTATTTTCTTTTTGATTCACTTGACATATTTAAAGCATCCAAACAATGATGCCCACTTTCACCTTTTTATTTGCTTTAGGGATTGAAATATTAGCTATAGCAATAAGGTACAGTAAATACATTCATGGATTTTATTTATAAAGAAAATACCTACTAAAATAATATTATTTGTGGATGATATTATGTTAACAACTACCAAGTTAGATCTAACTATTCCTAAAATATTTGATATCATTAATGAATCTGAGAAAATTTCATATCTGCATTTTAAAAAGAATAAAACTAAGTTTTCATTAATTAGCAATAACGTATTTTCAACTGATGTCATAGAGGGTTGTCTAGATAAACAGTCCATGGATATGGAATATCTTGGTATTTTTTAGGAAAATCCTTGGCTTAATTAGAGATATTAATTTTGATAAAATACTAATAGAAATTAATAAACTAATTCAGATATGGAATATGCAGATTTATAGTTTTGAAGAAAGAATTCAACTTATTACAATAGTATTATTACATAAAATAAGCTATATCATTCATACAACTGTTATATTATCTTCTAATTTACAACTAAAAAAATAATAATATGTTATTAAAATTTCTGTGGGCCTACAGGAAACTTAGTACTGTGTATAAACACCATATGAGGGATTGGAATAGGGGAGGTATCAAATTAACAGACTTGGAAATTTATGTTAAAGCAGCATATTTAAGCATTTTAGTGCATTGGTATGATAAAAATATCATTCAAATGTGAAGACTTTACATCAATTACTTTTTGACCCAAAGAAAATGAAAATAATAATGATAACACAAAGGAAAGGTTCTTTTGAATACGTGTAATATAACATTTATTCATCCACCTCCTCAATATATGTTATCTTAAAAAATAAACTAACTCATGTTAGGTAATACTGATATTAGAAAATCTAATTTATTGCTTCCTTTTCAAATTTCTTAGGGGTTGTTAACAGATTTGAATAGAGATAAGGAGTTGGGAAAAGAACGGTTTTATTGGATGGTATAACTGTTTTAATAAGGGAATTTTGAAACATGTAATAGAAATTAAATGAGAATTTTTTTTTTAGACCAGACTGAATTTCTTCAGATTCTGCTTTACTATCAATTTGTCTGAAATGGATTGTTACATATCTATGTTGTATGCATATAGCGTATGTAGTGTAAATAGTTAATAGGCTGTTATTTTTATGTATATTATATAGAAATATCTATACATGTTAGTGTGCTTTGAAATTGTAATGTAGTTAATGATATGACAATAAAAAATCAAACACAAATTGATTAAATGAAGACTATTCTGCTGTCCTCATGCTTTTGCTGTTGCAATGCAAATAAAATTATTTATAAGCTTTAAGTGGCCAGTCACTACTTTAGGAATGTCTTATGACCTTCAAAATTATTATTTTTTTGAATGAAGAACAGTATAATGTGTTATGACGACATAAACTTGGACATATACATTTATTTAGATGTGTGATAAGAACGTTATGCAGACATTCTATACTAAGGTATTAAGAAGCTTAATCTGCTCTGAAACTTAAGTTTAATGACATAATTTACCACTATTGTTATATCAGTTTTTTGTATGGCCTGTAATTGTTTTTTCTGTGCACTATACTAATCTGTCTTTCTAAAATTTAATGTTACATTCCAACTTTCTCAGCAAATAACTGGCACAACTTGTAAAATGCAAAGATGTGTGACAGATGTTTCAAGGGTTAGAAAAACATGATTAATTCTGATGTATTTAAAAAACTTTTCCTTTACATTGTGGTATATAGACTGGTAGACTACTCAGGGGAAGGGTAACTTTGCCTTATCTTAAAGGCATTCAGAGACCCAGACCTGCATAAAAATATGTGCCAAGACCTGAGCATGCTAACCCACAAATGTGAGCCTATGCTAAAAATCATTAGGAATAAGAAGAAAAGGGAAAAAAAACAAACAAACAAATAAAACATGTATTAAACAGCATCTCTGATATTCCCAAATTAGGCTCGTCATAGTACTAAGCAATGTGATACAACTACTGCATTTAGATACAAGCTGGATGACCACACTGGAGGTCAAAATGTGTACATGGGAGAAGGTCACTTTTTCATAGCATGGATATATGTGAACTTGTGAAATTTTAATATATGTTGCCCGAGTTTCTTTCTTTTTTTCTTAATATGTGAACTAAATTTCACATTCAATTTACATTTTAACTTCACATTTAAATTTTAAATTATTCATTGTACGGATAATTAGTTTTTGAAATTTCTCCTGGAAAGTTCATTAAAAATGAATGGGGGAGCTGATTCAAGGGATCTCTCAGATTTTTCAGTCCTCCTCCTCCAAGTTTAACAAGAAATTCTATGTTACCAAATCTATTTTAAATAAAACCCAAATAAATATTCCCAGCAATCTGCTGATGAGCGAGTGTTTAAAAAGCAGTGGTAGAGTGGTTCCAAAAAGAAAGTAGGACCCCCACCAGAACAAAATAGTCTGAATGACTATATGATGGACTTTCTTCCTCCACTCCCACCCTGGCAATCCTTTTGTTTTTTTCCCCAGAAATTCTAAACCTCTATTTCAAGGCTTAAATTGTAAAAATTATACAGTCCATCTCAAAGCCTTTTTCCTCTTCTCAGTATTATACAGGCTACTGAGAGTTGACCTCCATCTCAGGTATAGAGCTTTAACAGGCCCTATTACGTCAGACCTATTACACAGTGGTATCATAAGCACTAGCTCAATGGATTTCAATCTCCTTTGCAAAATAAATAGAACATGTTGGAGGGCTAGGCATGTATCACAGAGAATACCACATCTATGGAATTGTCTTCCACTCCACATAAGTGGAGAACTTCTTTTACTGTATTTTTATGCAATTTAGATGAAGGGATGGGTAGCTACAAATTTACTCCTGATTTAGCAGCCTGTCTCCTACAGATAGAGGAAACATGTAAATGTCCCACCATATCCTTGTTCAGCCTGTCTCTGTGTTAATCATATGCAAAATATAAGGGTTAAAAACTACCATTGGAATGTAAGGCTAAGCTTCTTAAGATCCTCATAGATCAATAGCGTAGTATGTACCTATGAACCTGTGAATTAGGTATATGAGAATACCTTCAGTGGGATATTGGAAGCCAAATTATTTTTTTCTCTCTGTGAAGAAGTACTAGATTTCTTAATCATAAGGAATACATTACTTAATGCCAGTTTTAAGGAATGTATTTGTCTTTCAGAAATATAAAGATGAGTGTTGTTTAGTTTTTCCATAACAGTCATTACTGTTAGGTACCATTCTTTCCTTCGTGTACGGAGGGAGCCAGAAAATGATCATATTCTCTAATAAGTGAGGTGTAGAACTGAAATAGTTTTGTACTACGCACATTAGACAACTATCATAAAATATGTAATTATTCTTTTGGGTCTGGTGGATAGAAATATTCATCTGATGGCATATGGCCTATGGATTTCTAATGAACTATGGCAAACCTTTCTGCAGTTTCAGTGCATCAGGCAGTAACTTTATAATTAATTTCAGTACAACACAACCCTCCAACCATTCAAACAGACCATACAGCTAAGTCCTGTTTTGCTTACCTAGTTCTTTAGTTCTCATTGTAAATATTTTAATATCTGTACTTGAATTTTCTTTTTCTTGTGGGTTTTGCTGCACATCAACAACATTTATTCCTTTATCTTATAGATTTTGATGATAGGCAGTTATAAATTAATATTAAAGTGTGGGATTATAGGTGTACAGAAATTTACAAATTGCAGAATTATGGCTATTTATAAGATTGCAGGAATAAGACTGATGTAATTCTTCCTCATATATGAATGATTTGGGGGAATTTCACTTGTAAATGGGTAACACTGTTTAACTGGAGAATTAGCAACCTTCTAAAGAACAGGAAACTAACATATCTAGTTTAAATGAATTAATTATAAATTGACTTACCCAAATCATGAAAACAAATTAATATTTCATTTGGAACTCAAAGGTTTGATAGATATTCTTAAAGTATACCCAGGCCTAAGGGGACATTTAGAGTCAATGAATCTTTTGTGTTTACATTGATGTGGGAAAATGTACAACAGGTCCTGAGGGATACATATAGCTGATCAGAGCTGCATGTTTCATGTTGCAAAGGAAATTGAGCTATAACTCCATCATAATCGCCTAATCTCAATTGTTATTATTGTTTCAGAATATCCTTCAGAAAATAATCCAAGAGACTGTAAGAGACAACTCTGCAATGAGAGCAATGGTAATAGAATTATAACATTTTTAAATCATTTTTAAAAATATATTTGTGTGTGTGTGTGTGTGTGTGTGTGTGTGTGTGTGTGTGTGTGTGTGTGTGTGTGTGTGTGTGTGTGTGTGCTTTATATCTGATTTGTTTATGGCATGACAGCTTTGAAAACAATGGTTAGCACCACATTTTAATTGATCTCCCTTCTTGCATACTTTGCTTAGGGTACAAGTTTTCTAATATCTGTCTGATTCAGTACTGGTAATTCATTGTCCCATCTTTAATTTCAAATGCTTCTCCAACTATAGACTAGGCAAACAACATTGCTACAGTTCACATCATGCCCCTACTGTGAAACATCTGTATTTCACACTAAACCAGCTTAACCAGCTACTAGTCAAGGTAGTGTGAGATTCAATGACAGCTCCTAATTTGCAATCATCTGCAAATTTAGTCAGCCAGAGACCACTGACATTTTCCTTGACATCTGAGAAGTAAATGCCAAAAAGGAGCGATCCAAGGACTGGTCCCTGAGAGACTCCACTTGTGACTGGCCTCTTTGTAGAAGTAGACTCCTCAAGACTAACTTCATGGGTCCTGTCTGTGAGCCACTTGGCTCTTCACTGGGTGACATATGTGTTTTACCTAACCTCTTTAGTTTGTCAACAATGCCCGAGTGGTGTATTGTGTTAAATGCCTTGGCCAGGTCAAGGTAGGCAGTGTGAACTATTCTTCCCTCATCCATTGCTTTGGTGACCTTCTCAAAGAAGTCCATCAGGTTGAGTAGGCATGATCTGCCCTTGAAACCAAACTGGGTTGGGTCCATTGTCTGGAGGTTTACTATATCCCTGTTGATCATCTCCATGATAATTCTTTCCATGGCTTTACATAAAAGACTAGCAAGACTTATGAGTCTGTAGTTTCCAGAATCTGTAGATGGCCCAACTTTGTGCAGAGGGATGACTGTTTCCTTTCTCCATTCATGAGGCAAGAAGCCTGTTTGGAGGCTACAGTTAAATAGTAATTCCAGAGGCCCTGATAGATCATGTTCCATGCTATTGAAAAGGTATCCTGGGATATTGTCTGGGCCCATTGATGCAGTGTTCTTGGTCTTAGAGAGAACATTAAGGACCTGTTCCCTAGTGACAGTAGGGGAAGTTAAATTTGATGATATCTCCTGAGGGAAGGTTGAGGGGGAGAGAGGAGTAAAGTTGGAGTTGAATTTATCAGCCATAGGTTTGCTATATCTTCTGGCTCAGTATAGGTGGCTCCATTTACAATGAGCTCTGCACACAATTGTTTATTGCCTTTGATGATGCAGACATAGCTAAATAATGCTTTGTGGTTGTTCTTGGCCTGGGAGGCCAAACCTACCTCAAATTTGGCTTTGATAGACTTTAACCTAAACAAACAACTCAGAGGACAAATAATGAGAGTGCCTTTATCCTGCTGCACCTCCTAATTTTTGCCACAATTTTCTTCCTCCTGTTATATATCCATTAAACATGTGATATTGCAATGTCTGCAAATTGCACAGCATTCACCCTTGTTTAGTTATGATTTACATGGGATTATAGAATTATTCAGTGCTGTAAATAATGTTCTAAATAGCACCATGTTTAAAATTGCCAGCTTTGTTAGCCACATCACATTGATTAATCACTATTATCAATTATAATGAGAGAAAATAACAATGCCCTCATTTTAGGTGTTTCCAAGTTAAGAGGAATTACTAATGTTCTCCCAAAAATGAACTGGGAGCACATTATTTTTAGTTGCCTTAGAAGTGAAAAAATGGTGACATGTTAGAAGCAATCAAACAGTTGTTTAAAAATTCCTTTACTTGCGATATCTTTAGAAAAATGTAGGAGCAAACTACATAGGAAAAATGAGAATTGTGGCAAAAATACATACAGGGGTGAAATGAGGTTTAAAAAAAGACAGGATTTAAATCAGCTATGAAAATGATTGGATGGATTATAAGTGATATATAATGTTTGCAACCAGGGAGCATGTCAGTAAAATGCTTGCAACTAGGATTATGTTGCTGTGGTTTGTTTTCTTTTATATAAAAGTATTATTGCTTATGTCATAAGTGAAAGTTTAATAAAGATGTTTCTTGCTTAAAAAAGGAGACAGGAATTGAATAGTTTATGTAATGTTGATCAGGTTATATTATATATAGTAATATGTGTGAAATATACTGTTTGTTGATATTTATTTTTAACAGCAATACATAAAAACAAAAAAAAAGGAACTAGTCTGGCACATGGCCAGGATATATATAAAACAAAATGTGTATTAATAAATGGTAAGGGCTTTCACAAGTACAAAGCTCATTTCTTCAGACCAAGTAAATTTAATCACAAGAACAACTTAAATTATTCAAGAAACATTCAAAAAAATTAAACAACCAATCATTTGAATGTTTAAAACACATGATTCAATAAATAACAATGTAACTACCTAATGCAACAGAGCTTCTTAAAGGCACTTCGCCTGTAACGTTGATAATACAAGACTCGGTAGTGCTTAAAACATGCAAATACTGCGCAGCCCGTAAAACATTCAAGCCCTGTATCTAAAACTTTGCCTCTGGATAAAAACAAAACTGGATTACAATCTATAACTAAAAATCACACATTCAACAGTAAACACATATGTGAATAAGTAAATGTAAGCCACACACTCTCTTGTAAAATATAACTGCATTGTAATAGAAATTCTATATATAGAAAGAACATTCTAATGAAAAGCACTATACTAGAATGTGGTAAGTCTAAAGGCTAAATCTAAAAATGCTGCTATATATAAACTGAAACATGATCATTTGAATAAAGGTCTAGATTTCAATATGGATCTCAATGGAACTTGTCCGTTGAGGCCCAATTCACCATCTGCATGTAGTCTAATAATCCATTTTGTTTCTGTTACTTCAGTGTGATTACTTATATCACCCAACCATTGACACTGCAATATGATCAATCACTAAAAATTTAAAGGTGTGATAAATACAGGTGATGGCAACATGTTTGGCTAATGCATTAGTCAAATTCAATCCATTAATACTGTATAAATGTTCTCTAACTCTGTCTCTAAGTTGCCTGTTGGTCTTACCTACATAAAAGGAACTATGTGCAATGCAATGAGACAGATATATAATATCTGTACTATTACAACTATCAGAAACCTTAAAAATATATACCTTTCCTGTGACTGGATGTCAAAATTTATAGGTTTATAGGTTTATAGGTTTATACTAGGCTATCTGCCTGGGGCATTTACAAGCCTAGCCAGAGTGTGTTTGGCTTTCGCCACCCTTTTAGATCAGTTTACTGTGCCTCTGTAGAGTAGGTCACAGAAGATAGCCCTTTTAAGGTTAGTTTACTGTGCCCCTGTCTAGCAGGGACACAGAAGAGGTCCCAGGGGTGAACTTACGATCTCCCATCCACTCGTCAAAATTTCTCTTGAAGAGGGTCAGTGAGGGGCTCTGCCTAACATGGACTGGGATTCTGTTCCAGAGTGAGGGCAGCCTCTGGGATATGAATCTGTCCCTCCAGCATGTTCTATTTATGTCTGTGCTGAGGTTTAAGTCCCTGGAGCATGTAGCTCTAAGGGATTTGGATTTCCCGAGGTGGAGCATGTCCATTAATTCTGGGTTGGACATGGCTTTATACATCATGCATAGATCACCTCTGAGTAGGCGGTTCGCAACTGAGTAGAGCTGGAGTTTCTTTAGCCGAACTGCATAGGGCATCTGTTTGAGTCCCTTGATCCTCTTGGTGAGATACTTTTGGGGCCTCTCCAGTTGCTGCAGGTGTCGAGTAAGGTACATCCCAAATGGGGCATTGTATTCAATTATGGGCCTGATGAGTGATGAGTAGAGGGGCACAATGACCTCTCTTGTTCTAGATGTGAACCCTTTTGTGATATGGTGGGCTATATAGAAGGTATTTCTAACCACTCTGGCAACGTGATTGTCAAAAGAGAGGTTTCTATCTACTTGGGTCCCCAAATCCCTAATTACTTCTTCCGTACTTAATGGATTACCACCTATGTGGTAATTTGTGGGCATTTTGTTTTTCCCGAAGGGGATGACTATGCACTTTTTGGCATTTAGCTTAAGGCCATGGCTATGGCACCAGTTATCCGTCTCTGTGAGACCCTTTTGGAAGATGCTTGTGTCAGCTGGAGAGTTGATTATGGCACCCAGCTTGCAGTCATCTGCAAACTTGGTCAGCCATAGTCCTCCCGTATTAGCCTGTACCTCAGAGAAGTATATACCGAACAAGAGAGGTCCCAGGACTGGGCCTTGTGGGATGCCACTTGTAACTGGTTTGGAGTCTGACATGGCACCTGCAATACTGACCATGTGGGTTCTATCCCTGAGCCAGTTTGCAACCCATCTTGTGACATAGGGGTTGATATTTAAGCTGGTGAGCTTATTTATGATGCCAGAGTGAGGTATTGTGTCAAAGGCTTTTGCGAGGTCCAGGTAAGCCGTGTAGACTAACTTCCCTTCATCCATGGCCTTGGTAACTGTTTCAAAGAAGTCGACCAGGTTCAAGAGGCAAGATCTGCCCTTAACAAAGCCGAATTGGGTGGGATCCAGTGTCTGGAGGTTACCAATGTCCTTGTTTATGAGTTACATGATGATACGCTCCATAGCTTTGCAGATCAGACTAGTCAGGCTTATATCGCAATAGTTTCCTGGGTCCGTTGTGGCACCACCTTTGTGGAGCGGGACCACTGTTGCTGTACGCCATTCCTTGGGTACATATTCTGTAGCAAGGCTGAGATTGAACAGTGACTTTATATGAGGGTTTAGTTCTTCTTGGAGCTCGTGTAAGATGCAGCCCGGGGCACCGTCTGGTCCCATTGATGCTGTGTTTTTTGCTTTGGAGAGGGCAACTCTCACCTGTGCATTTGTGATGTCAGGGAGGCTACATTCTGTTGGGATAGACATTTGGTCTTTTGGGGGGGAAGGGTGGGAAAGTTTGCACTGAACCTGTCTGCCAGGATGTTGGCAATGTCTGTGGGATCAGTGTATATTTTGTCATTTTGTACTAACTCATAGCATATCTGGGAGTTGCTCCCCAGATTCCTGACATAACTAAAGAAGGCCTTGTGATTATCTTTAGTGTCTTGTGCAATTTTTCTTTCGAAGCTGGCCTTAGATAATTTTATGAGGGATCATAGTTTCTTGCTAGTACTGATCAGAGATGCCATCCCTTTTTGGGATTTTGCTCTATCATGTAGTAGCTTCCTCCTTCTGTTGTATAGCTTATTTATGGCCAGGGTCCACCAGACTGGTCTCCTGCCTTTGAAGGAGTGAGTCTTGGTTTTATTTGGGATAGCATGATCCATGCATTCCTGTAGGTGTCCATAGAATGCATTTGTAAAGGATTCTGCTGTTTGAGCAGTATTTTCCACTGGCCCGGTGGCTTTAAAGGATTCCACCTCGGTTTTGAGAAGTGTGAAATCTGCTTTTGAGAAATTTTTCACCGTGATTTCCTTGGCTGGGGGTGGGGATGGGATATGGATGTCCAGTGAGATTAATTTATGGTCTGATCTTACCAATGAGGGACAAATTCTGGTGTGGAACATAGAGTCCCCATGTTGGTGATGACCGGGTCCAATATGTTATCCCCTCTTGAGGGAGTGGTGGCCAGTGTTCCATAGCATTTGAGTTTATAAATTCTAGGAACCATTGGGCAAGGGTGTTGGGGCTTGAGTAGTTTTCCCAGTCGATGTTTGGGTAGTTGAAGTCACCCAATATTATTGTGTTTGGAGAGACCTTCATATTCTCCAGTGTTCTCAGGAAGGCCGAGTGGGGTTCCTGAGTTTGGGAGGGTGGTCTGTAGCAGGCTACAAACTGAAAGGCAGTTTTGCCCACTGTTAACTGTGCATGGATGGTCTCCGATGCTTCTTGTAGTGCCACTAACCTGGAGGTATGGGTATCTTTGATGAATATGGATACTGCCCCTCCTTTTGTGGTTTGGTCCGAGTTTTGGGGCCGAAAAGCATGGTATGAGATATAACCTGGTAGTGCTGGGGTGCTCTCTGGGGCCTTGAATCAGGTCTCTGTCACTGCACAGATATCGATATTCTCCATACTGAGGAGAGCCTCGAGTGCGTGCATCTTGAGGTTTAGACTTCTGGCGTTGAGCAGCATTACCCTTAGTTTTTTTTCTTGTGTTGTCTATGAAGTTGGGTTTGTCTTTTGAGCCTTGCCTAAAAAAGGCACTATGGAGGTGTCAAGACCCTTAGCCAGTATTCGAAAGCCCAGGGGTGACAGGTGCAAGCCGTCCCTAGCGAAACAATGTGGCTTGTCAAGCATGTCATTCCAGGCTGACAGACACTGAATCCCCTTAGAATGACACCAGTACTTTAGCCAATTGTTAAAATTGATCATTTTGTCTTTATACTGTGGCATAATTCTTGGTGAGGGCAAGATGCTGCTCAAGGTCAGGGTCATACTGGTCTGGGCTACATGATCAGAGAGCTCCTCTATGTCTCTTTTCATGTAGTCCAGGGAGGTACATCTCAGGTCATTCATACCAGCATGGGCAATGACGGAGTCATATTTGTACTTGCTTTGGAGTGACCTGAGTGCTTGTGTTATGTGGCAGATCCTGGCACCCGACAGGCAGCTTACAGTGACCTTCTCCTTGTTCAGTCTGGTGAGAGGGACATCAGTGTGTCTGACAATAGAGTCCCCTATTACAAGTGTGTAACTAACATCAACAAACTGACAATAATTACAGGCTCCACAGGGATATGTATGCCATCTATTATATGCATCTGGGTAACAAGGTTGATCAACAGCTTAATACCCACATAAGAACTGATTTCTTATTCTTGTACCTAAATGAAGGTCTCTCACCTACGACACTTTTTATTTTTTCATCAGTGACAAGTATATTCCAATGATTACCATTGCTGTAATATAAGGAACTGATCTGTCCTTACCAATGTATTTCTCTTATTGATAGAATGTTTGGAAAAATATGGTTGTGCGATGGTATTTCTTAACTCATGGACATCACTACAAACTTGTATAATCTGATGTTCATTATAACCTCTCTGAATGAAGTTAGTACTAAGTTTATCTAATTCTTTCTGAAAGTCTTGGTCATCCACATTAGGTCTGGAGGCTCTAATGGCTTGACCCTTTACAATATTTGAAAACACATGATGGGGATGCATGTTACTACTGTCAAAAATCTTGTTCTGATAACAAGGTTTCCCATATATTTCAGTGGTAACATGCCACTCCATATTCCTTTTGATACATACATCCAAGAAAGTGTGTCACAACTCTTCTCCATATCAAATTTCGAAAAAGGAGTTGTGTGTTGTATCACTACAAAAAAGTCTTCAAGGGCCTGAAGACCACCAGTCCAAATAAAGAAAATGTTGTCAACAAAACAGCAATAGAAGGGGTCTAGGCATTATGTGATTGATTGTTCAAAATGTGCCTTTGTTTCCATATGGCCATAAACATAATAGCGTAGCTATTGGTATAAGCTGTGCACATAGCTATGCCATCTAATTGCAGGTAGTACTTGCCATTAAACACAAATGCATTATAACTCAAGACTAAATGGAGAACTTCAGTATATACCCAAAATTCATAAACATTCTGTGACTCCGCCTTTAAGACCTGTTGTTACGGGAGCTGGTTGGCTCACCAAACCATTTTCAATTTTTGTCAAAAAACATTTTAGATCATAATATTTATGTACTGTTGTTGTTGTTTGTCTTTTTGGCTTTTCCCGGTTAGGGGTCACCACAGTGGAACTCCAGTCCGCTAATGATTGGCAGTCAATTTTTATGGTGCTGAGGTGCCAGCCCGATGCCCAACCTGCAGTGAAGGCACCACCATTCCCGCATGTCTTTCAGAGGCCACTTTTACTGTGGGGAGGACATGCAGACTCCACACAGAAGGCACTCCAGCCAAGAATCGAACAGGAGAACCTCTTGCTGTGAGAGATACACATTTTTTTTTACAGGATCTCTGTGTGTTTTTTCTAACCATAGCAGTCTTGATCGGTATTACTTTGTCACTATGGATATCCATTCTCTCTTCACAGTCATACCTAACCATGAAGGGATTTTGGCTGTGAGAGAGTATTTGGCAGATAATAGTAGATTAAAGAATAACATCATAAGACAGAAAAATCTCTGGGTAATGGGTGTGTTTGGTTTTCTTATGTTTATGTTTTTGTTTAGGATGGTTGAGCAGTTATTTACCTGGAGTGGTAAGTCAGTGTTCCAGGATGTTGGTGAGCTTGTGCTGTCAGTGTTTTTTGTCTCAGTGAAATGGATTTCAGGTAAGTGAAATTTCATTGTTCTAAAGTAGGCTGATTTTAAGCACTACCAAGTCTTGTATTATCAATGTTACAGGCAAAGTGCCTCTAAGAAGCTCTGTTGCATTAGGTAGTTGCATTATGTATTGAGTCATGTGTTTTTAAACATTCATATGATTGGTTGTTTGATTTTTTGAATGATTTCTTGGATGATTTAAATTATTCTTGTGATTAAATTTATTTGGTCTGAAGAAGCGAGCTTTACACTAAAAATGTTAATAAACATCTAGTTTTACACATTCCCTGGCCATGTGTCAGACTATTCACTTTTTTGTTTTTATGTATTGCTGTTATCTTTAATGAGTAGTCCATTCATCCTAGTTGCTTATGTTTTCTGTATTTGAATATTTATTTTTTAATACAGTTTGATTACTTTTACAGTATATAAATTTAAATTTGCCTATGTCACAAGTGATGAGTCAATAAAGGTGTTAAAAACATTTACTGTTTTAGCAGGCAAAAAACACTGGCCATACTAGTACTGAGGTGTTTGTAAAATTGGTTTCTGAGATGGTGGGATTAAGTAACCCCCAAGGTTTAGACTGATATTTAATTATGTTTTCTTAGTCCCTTTTACATAGTGGTTAGAAAAGACTGACAAGGGAAATTGCAAACATCATCTTTAGAAATTCACTAATCATTTCTGGCAAAGTAGTAACTACTTTGGAGGATTTACATGCTAAAATAATTGTTTTAGTAGAGACTGACTTCATCTGAGCCATGTTGGAAACAGATTAGTTGGTAATTGTCTTAGGAAAGTTATTAATATTTTTTAGAAGCTGTAAGGGACAAAAATAATAAAGAGCTTAACCTTGACATTTTATTTTTGTAATTGTAGAAGCTTAAATAACAAAACTGTAGAATTAGCATGTATAATTGCAAGTGAAACATATGATTCATTTTCCTTCACTGAAACTGGTTTAATGATTGCAATAAACCTCTAGTTGATAAAGGGTTTAAGGGACATCATGTCGTTCATTTGAATCACAAAGGTATTAGTATATCTTTATGTGTGTCTCTTAAGTTTGTCTCCACTTGTATTCATTCTGATGAGTTTTTGGAATGTTTGATGGTGAAATTAAGTTTGGCAAAATATGTCTGGAGGTCTGAATTCTTATATGGACCCTCCAGTTCAGGAAAATAGTATGATAACAGTTTATGTGGTAATATCTATAATTTATTTCAAGGATATGATATAATCATGAGAGACATTAACCTTCCTGGAATTAACTAGAAGTTTCCTTCTTCTACGTCTATTGTCACAAACAAAATTATTAGAAATTGTATTTTATACAACTATGACCGATGCCCAACCTTCAACGAAGGCATGCCCATTCAATGCATGTCTTTCGAATGCCCACTCAACCACAAGGAGGACATGCAGACTCCACACAGAAGGCACTCCCAACCCAAGCCGAGAATCAGACGAGACAACCTCTTGCTGTGAGGCAACAACGCTACTGCTGCACCACCGCGGAAACAAACTTCCACAGTGGTGCAGCAGTAGCGTTGTTGTCTCACAGCAAAAGGTTCTCTCATTCGATTCTTGGCTTGGGTTGGGAGTGCCTTCTGTGTGGAGTCTGCATGTCCTCCCTGTGGTCAAATGGGCATTCGAAAGACATGCATTGAATGGGTGTGCCTTCGTTGAAGGTTGGGTATCGGGCTGGCAACTCGACACCATAAAAACCAACTGCCAATCATTAGCAGACCGGAGTTCCACTGTGGCAACCTCTAACTGGGAAAAGCAGAAAGACAAACAACAACATGAACAGATTATTAAACATCCACTCAGGGACAATAACTTTTTGGATGTTGTTTGGTTAAAACATGGGAATAATTTAATTTTAAGCTTTTACATCATTGTCCCATTTGGAAAACCAGATCACTGTTTTGTTAGATGTGAAATTGTAAGAAATTGTGGAAATGTTGTTAGACCAAGTGTATCCCTTAGGAAGTTTTAAAGAACCTATTTGAGTCTAAAATAAAGAAATTAGTTCTAGGCAGTAGGAATGGTAACTGGAAGGAAAGTCAGTTGAAGAAAAGTGTGATACTTTTTGCGGCAAATTAAGCACCTTAATAAAATGTTTTGCACCTGTTCTTGTGGTCAGTCTTCACAATAAATATTTCTCTCCATTTTGGACAAACATTTTATCACAAATGAAAAATAAACAAGAGCCTTCTGAAAATAGTATAAATTTACTTTATGTGCCTGCATGAAATATAGCTATAATATTGAAAAAAACATCTTTCAGGAGTTTATTTCTTAAAATTAGAACTGCCTAGAAGAACCGGCTACCAGGGTTTACTAAGATGAATAAAAAGGCCCTATTCAATTACATATGATGCTTTCAGAAAGAAGATATCCATATTAGTCTTCAGTATGAAGACTCAGCAATTACAGACCCAGCTGAGTTAGCAGATTTTCTCACTTTTAAATAGGTATAATGATTCTAACTGCAAGATAGGGAATAGATCTGATGCTTCTCCAAATATCCTTTATGAGTTAGTTTCAAAGGTCTTATCAAATTAAAAAAGTGTATTTGCAGGCTGTGATGATTTAAATTCATATTTTATTTCTGGCATAGTAAATGGCTTGGTATCAATGCCTTCAACTTCTCTTTAACAATCACTGGAGGAAGGATTTGTTCTCAACATATGGAGGGAAGTAGTTGTTGTTCCAATACTGAAAGGTTATGTATAACAATAACTGGACAACTATACACATATCAGTTTGACCTAAATACTGAGTAAACGTTCTGAGTGAGCAATTTGCAGTCTACTCTGGGGTAGATAATGGACAAAGAACTGATATATATTAACACAATTTCCTTGTGGCGAGATCATGGTTGACTAATCTTAACCAGTTTTATGATGACATCTGTTACTCAATGAACTTACGCCTTACTAGTGATGTTGTTTACCTGGATTTGTTGAAGGCCTTTGATTTGGTCTTCATGACAGAATACTAGATGTTATGTTAAAATGTAACATGAATATCTGCCTTGTACATTGGGTAGTTAATTGGCTATCAGGAAGGACATTTAGAGAGAGAATAGGGCATTCTTTTTCAAAAAGAAGAAATGTTGATTGGGGATCCTCCCAGGGGTCTGTTCTTGGTTCCATGTTGCTTGAGCTATTGATGTCTGAGTTCCCAGTACATGATAGCATGTGACAGTAAATTCACCAATGACATTAAGGTGTGGGGTATAGTTACAAATATGTACGGACATAATAAATTGCAAAATTATCTAGAAATTTTCTTCAGGTAGGGAACTGAAAGTGGGATGCAATTTAAGGACAATAAATGCAATGTGATGTATTTTAGTTCTAGAAATAACCATTATCCTAATGCTCTGAATAATGAAAATTTCACCTCAGTAAGTTGTGTGAGAGATTTAGGATACATGGTAGAAGATGTTTTGAATTTTGATGATCATATCAAGACAGTGGTGAAGACGTGTTATTTTTTTTTTATATAGTCATCTTGAGGAATGTCAATAGAAGAGAGAAGTATCGATTCCTCTTTTTGCTTCTACTATTGCAGCCTATTATGGAATACTGTGGATCTTTTGGTTGTTATAATGCTTGCCAAATGAATAGGCTTGAGAAATTCCAGAAGATAGTCACTAGGCAAATGAGTGCATTGAAAAATCTTGTTAATAAAATGAGAATGGAAACTCCCCCTGTACTCAGTTAGGTATAGGCTTTTAAGGGATGACTTGATTGTTGTGTAAAAATCACTAAGAAAGGAGGCATTAGCAGTCTCTCATAGTGTTATGTTTTGAGGCAAGGTGCCTATACCAGGATAAACAATCTATATGTGAGACTGACAAATGTTAAAACATCAGTTAAGAGCAGGTATTTTCATCACAGAATAGGAACATTATGGACGTCTCTCCCTTAATATATCAAGGACGTCTGCAGTGTCAAACATTTCAAGTTTCTGTTTATATCCCTTGTCTTTTGGCAAAGTGTTAATTGGCTCATAGTAGCCCTGAGTTTGAATTTCTTCTGCACTGAATAAGTGACTGTTAGAATCACAGATTAGATATTTTAAGTTTTTAGATTTTAGTAACTGTAAAGTGAAAGCATTTAGTTATTGAAATTGTAATGTGTTAATATTAAAATGCATTTGTAATAGTACTGTACAATACTTTTAGTGTATTTCAACAACATCCCATACTTACTCGTAGTTAAGTATTGCAGGGTGTGGTAATGGTCTTGTACAATACTTTCAAGTTTTCTAAAAAAATGTCTTGCACTAGAACTTAATTCACTATTGAGACATGCATTAGAATATATTTTCATGTAATTCGCTAATTCACTGGATGGGGAGCATGTTCTAGAGCATGGGAAATCCTCATAGACACATATCTGTCTCACCAGTATGATTAATTAATGTCACAAGTAAAATTTAAATTCTTGGATCTACTGATTCTGATGATGTTCATTTTCTGATGTGCAAAGGGTCCATAAGAATCGGATCTGATGATGCCAGGCATATTTCTCCTGTCAGTAAATTGTAGGAGACAAAGACTAGAGATAGCACTTTAAAGCAATCTGTACAGGACAATGTGTTTATACCCTGGATTCTTCGGGTAGAGAACCTTTGTTGGTATTCCAGTTGCTACATATGTTCGGTCAGGTACATGATAAATGGGGCATTATTTATTTATTTATTTATTTATTAGACATTTGTTGACCGGGAAAGTCTGACTGAGCAAGAGCCCTTTTTCAAAGGAGGCCTGCGGAGAAAAGCTCCACATCACTACATAATTTTTAGAATAGTACATGAAATACAATAACATATAAAGAACACTTTTTAGTTAAACATTATTAGAGAATTTTCTTGAGTATAACAGTGAAAGAGGTAAAACAGCTGATAACATGAAATTGGCTATTTAAAGTATACAGAGGTATAACAGAGTAAGAGTCCTAATAATTCTCAGCTACTATGCTAAAATACAGTGCTTTATACAGAAAATGAAAGGGTGGGAAGAGTGGGACTGGTGGTATCAGGGGGATAGAGAGTTGGAAATATAAGTAGGTAGGAAGTAAGAGGAGAGAGTGTGAGTAGGGTTGAGAAACAGGGAGAGGGTGAGTGGACAGAATTCATGGGGGTTGCAGTGACATGTCCAGGTGTTGAGCAAGTGTTCTTTGAGGGCTTTTTTGAATACGTGTGTGTTAGTTATTTCTCTGATGGATTGAGGAAGCTGATTCAGGATAAAGCTGTAGAGTAGTTGTATAGGTTTTGGCCAATAGATTTTTTGGCCTTATATATATCTAGGAGATGTTGGTCAGCACTCCTAAGGTTTCTGGCTGGAGTATAGGGAGAGATGATAGATGGAATGACAGGGCATAAGGAGGTTTTACTGAGAATGGAATGAATGACAAGAAATTGTGAAAAAAGAAGTTGGTTAGGGAACTCTATAAAGTTTAGAACATTCAGGGACTGACAGCAATGAGAGTTGGAGGGCTGATTAGCAGCAAACCTAGTGATTTTGTTATAGGTGGTTGCTCTTAGTGAGCAGAAAGGATTGGAGATTGGTTAAGATTTGGGATACATAGAAGAGGGCAGGGAGAAGGACGGCATGGGCAAGTGTGCTTTGAGATTCCTTAGTAAGGATTTTTTTATTTCTGTTGAGTAGTCCAAGTTTTGGTGATTTTTTTGATACAGTTGTGAACATGGAAATCGAATTTAAGTTGGTCATCTATGATAACCCCAAGAAGTTTGGTGTGTGTTTCTACATTGATAATAGCATCACTGAATGAGGTTATTGTGAAGGTGGATTTAGAGGGGTTGAGAGATTCAGGAAGGAATAAAAGCAGCTTAGTCTTTTTGGGATTTAGTATAAGTTGGTTGTTTGAGAGCCAGGTTTCAATAGAGTTAAATGAGTTTTGAGTGAGGGTGTGTAGGTCAGAGAGTGTATCAGAGATAGTGAAAATAGTGGAGTCATCGGCATACTGGATGAGAGAAGAGTGAGGGCAGGATATGTGACGGTCATTGGTAAAGATGTTAAATAGTAATGGGCCAATTACTGACCCTTGAGGAACTCTCATAGTGATGGGGCGGAAGGGAGATTATGCAGACAGCCATTTGACAGATTGCAGTCTGTCAGAGAGGTAGCTGTAGAATAAGGAGATGGTAGAAGTGTTTAGGGTGGATAGTTTGGAAAGGAGCAGTTGGTGACATACAGTATCAAAGGCTTTCAATAGATCTAGAAATAGACAGGAAACAAGTTTGTTTTGGTCTCTGGTGAGGGATATTGAGTGAGTGAGTAAAGGAGATGAGGGCAGTAGAGGTACTGTGGTTGGGGTGGAAGCCGTGTTGGGTGGGGATTAGTAGGTTTTCTTGGAGTAGATGATCCAGTAATTGTTTGTGAACACACTTTTCAAGAATATTTGAGGGTGGGGATAATATGGCTGTAGGCCAGTAGTTTGATAGGTTTGTGGGATTACCACCCTTGTGAATAGATATGGTGAAGACTTTTTTCCAAAGTATGAGAACGGTCAATTCAGATATTGAGCAGTTTATAAGGCTAGAAATAGGGTGTGCCACTAGTTTAAGGAAGAGTAGAGGTAGATTATCAACACAAGGAGGGCTTGATCTTAAGGAGGAGCCTTTTTATGTAGCTAGTGGGAATATGTTATACTTAATCTTGGGCTTGATAACGGCCAAATAAAGTGGCACTATGACTTCTTTGAAGCTGCATGCCATGCCCCTTATTTATAAGTTGAACAACATAGAATGATATTCTTGCTACCTTGACTACATGTTGGTCAGAGGGCAGATTATTGTTTACATATGTCCCAGAATACTGACTACTGGGTCAACTATCTTATCAAATGAGTAAGCCTGGGTGGCATTTTCCCAAAAGACACAATAATGCCTTTCTTGACATTGAGTTTTAGTCTGTAACACTTACACCAGTCATTTGTCTGTGTCAGACCCTCTTGTAAGATGTGTGTGTCATGGGGGGAATCTATGATAGCTTCCAATTTGCAGTTATCTTCAAACTTGGTCAGCCAAAGTCCTTTGACATTAGTCTTTACCACTAAGAAGTAGACACCAAATAGAACTGGTCCTAGTACGAAGCCCTAAGATATCCCCCAGCTAATGGTCTCTTAGTGGAGGTGGCATCACCAATCCTGACTTCCTGGGTCCTGTCTGTGAGCCAGCTGGCAATCCAGCAGGTTATGTAAGGGTTTATGCCAAGTTTTGTGAGTTTGTTGACTATACCCAAGTGGGGCATTTTATCAAATACCCTAGTCAGGTCCAGGTAGGCAACATGCATGGTTTTCCCCTCATCCATTGCCTTGTTGTCCTTTTCAAAGAAGTACACCAGGTTTAGTAGATATTAGCTTCCCTTGACAAAACCAAACTCGGTTGGGTCCAGTGTCTGAATGTTGCCTATATCTTTGTTGATCATTTCCATGATAATTCATTTCATGGCTTTGGATTTTAGGCCAGTCAGACTAACTTATTTATTTTTATTTTATTTTACATTTATTTACCAGGAATGTCTGACTTGTAATGAAGCCAATTTTCAGTGGTGGCCCAGGGAGAAACACTCCAGATGCATGTCTTTGTAACGTGGGAGGAAACCATATCACCCAGAGAAAACCCACACAAATGCAGGGAGGACATGTATATTCCTCACAAAAGGCACTACAGCTGAGAATTGAACCAGAGAACCTGTTCTGTGAGGCGACAATGCTACTGCTGCACCACTGTGCATTCCAAACTAATAGGTCGGTAGTTTCTGGGACTGGTTGATGCTCCACTCTTGTGAAGTGGGATAACTGTTACAGTCCTCCACTCTTGCAATAGAAATCTTGTTTTGAGGCTGTAGTTGAAAAGTAATTTTGATATCATGTTTCCAGCTATTTAGGAGGCATTTCAAGATATTGTTAGTGCCCACTGAGGCTGTGTTTTTGGCCTTTGCAAGTGTTGCCAGAACTTGCTTCCTGTTAATAGTTTGGGGGAGTTATACTAGTAGGTATTTCATGGAGGGAGGCAGGGAAAGAGTGTGAAGTGAAGTTTGAGCTGAATTTGTCAGAGAGCAACTTCACCATATCAGTCTGCTCATTGAAGGTGGCACAATTAATCACTAGCTCGCTACACTGATATATGCTGCTTTTCAGGTTTCTGACATAGTTGTAGAAGCTCTTTTGGTTGTCTTTAGCCTGTTTGGCCTTGTTGAACTTAATTAGGCCTCTTAGTTTCCTCTTTAGTTTAATTAGAGAGCTGCTATTATTATTATTGAAGTTGCTCTTCCTGATTTTAACTGTGACTTTTTTCCTTTTATTATATACACTATTAAGGTTAGGATTCTAACAGTATGGTTTGATTTTAGAGTTTGTTTTAAGCTTACTTCTAGTAGGTACAGCCGCCTCTATACAGGCATTTGTGTGGTTATACTGGGTCTCTGTAGACAATTCCACATGGGTTGTTCTAAACTCGGGTTTGGGAGGAGCATTCGATTTTGGTTAACTATCACTCCTATTAGGAATAGTTCATAACTCTTTGCTGGGGTTACTAAGCTGATTTTTATTTCAAAGGAGACAGCTTTGTGGTTCAACCTCACCAGTGAGGACATGACAATGGGTGGGAGGTTGCAGTCTTCTCAAATATTGATGAGTTCAAGTCCAGTATGTTTGAACCTCTGGTGGTTGTGCACACTATATGGTCAAGGGTATTTCTGCTAATAAAGTCCAGGAATCATTGCACTTTTGAACATGAGGCAGTGGATGCTTTTCAGTCTCTAGGAAGATAGTTAAAGTCTCCCATAAATAGGGCATTTGCTTTAATGGTGAATGTAGCCAGTAGGTCTAGGTACATGCTATGGGAGTCTAGGTACACAAAGGTAACCTATAGCTTGTTAGGATGTGGTATGGACTTTGTCTATGGTAAGAACCAGGACACTGAACACAACAGCCAAAATGAAGGTCCAAATGTGCAAAGCAGGAACACACCAAGAATTAGATAAAATCCTTTATTGACCAAAAGATTAAGCACTTTCATCAGCTTATAGCCAAAGACTTCTTCAAAATCTGTTATTCAGTTTAAATCCATCCATTTAAATAATAAAAAACACACACCGCCTGATGGAAAGCCAATTAGTCATTTAAAAAAAAACATACTGTTAAAAAACACATTACACTAAAATTGAACAGTTTACAAATCTATATAATATTAAGAATTACTGAATGAATAACCCCACACATAAATTGTGTTTTAATCATTGTAGGATCTAAGTTTTAAAACACTGCTGATGGAACAATAATCATTTAGCCCCGGGGAAAAATATGCCTCTGAAGAAGTCTTTGGCTATAAGCTGTTGAAAGCACTTAATCTTTTGGTCAGTAAAGGATTTTATCTGGTTCTTGGTGTGTTCCTGCTTTGCACATTTGTCTATGGTAAATTGCAAGTGGATAAATTCCTGGGGTTTGTCCTATTTAACCAGTGTGGAGCTATGCTTGTTGCTAATACAGACTGATATTCCCCCCACTTTTCATCCCTATCTGTTCACCGATGGTCTAAATGTGTGGACAGCACTGAAACCTTGCACTGCCATAGTACTTCTTTGCAGATTTAAACCATGTCTGGGTAGCAGCACATATGTCTATATTCTTCAGAGTAAGGAGGGCTTGTAGGGTGTTGAGTTTCTTATTTAGGCCTCTAGCATTGAGAATTAACACATTTAGGTTTCTTAAGTTTTATTTGCTATGTCACCAGGTTTGATAATTTGGCATTGCCTAAGAAAAAGCTACAAGGGGTGGATAACATTTTAGCCAATATTCAGAAGCCTAGGGGTACAGGTACAGACCATCCTTTGCAAAACAATGAGGTTTGTTAACCATGTTCTCCCATGCTGACAAATATTGAAAGTCCCTGGAAAGACACCAGAAACTAAGCCAATTAGTGGTCAGTCATATTTTTTTCATACTGTGGCTTCATCCTTAGTGAAGGTGGAATGCTGCTCAATGCAAGGCACTTACCTGCATGATACACATATTCAAAGAGATAGACAACATGCTTCTTCATACAGTCCAAGCAAATACATCTCAGGTTATTAACACTCACATGGCATATGATAGAATCATCTGTGGTGCAGTGACTTGAGTGTCTGCATAACTTGGTGGATCTTGGCCCCACATAAGCAACTAACCATTAACTTCTCCTTGTACAGCCTGATGTGTGAGGTATCTGTGTGTCATACAATGGAGTCTCCTATGACAAGAGTCCTGGGTAATGTGTTGGCTTACCTTATAGGCTTTGATCTTGGGGCTCCACTGGGTGTAGGAGTATGTGTGATGTTTGATATTGCTTTTGGTGAATGCTTTAGCGATTGTTGAGGGTAGGCATTGCCATTTATAAGCTTAGGATGTCTTCAAGGTTTGGAAAGATTGCTTTTAGGGCATCAGCATAGGATGGTGTTTGTGGTGGACACTATGTGGTGTGGATGTAATGTGTGTATGTTCTTGACAACCTTGTCTGTGTGCAAGATTTTTTTCTCCCACTGAAATTGTGCATCAGCATCTCTTGCATACTGTGTTTGTTTTCTTAAAGGAAAACAAAATCCTCTGGTGTCATTGTGTGTGATTCACTCAGGCCGATACGAAAAAGTAGAACCACACTCATACTTGACCTCAATAAGCTATGCAATAGAAAATGATGAATAATAATAAACGTGCATAAAAACAAGATATAAACTCTTTAATGATAACAGTGGTGCTTTCACAATTTACAATTGCTTTATCAGACCATAGCAAATAAAAGTCATAACATCAGTTAAAATACTATCACATCCAATCAAAACTTTAAAATCAACCAATAGAAACAACTGCATTCAGCGTGACCTGAATACTAGTAATCACATGACACTCCTTGCCACCCCATTCATAAAAGCTACATGATTATCAATCGGCCTAAAGACATGAAACATATTGTCAAAACTATTACAATTCTTAAACACGAACAAAGGGGATGCATAAAAATTCATCTCTTAAGCTTTTTTTTAGCTTTAAACACTGGTTTCAAGGATATAAAATCTAACAGAGGCTGATTGCTTTTATTTCCTATATTCTGATGAAGTAATTGTAAATTGTGAAAGCACTTACCACTGTTATCATTAAAGAGTTTACATCTTGTTTTTATGCACGTTTATTATTCATCATTTTCTATTGCATAGCTTATTGAGGCCGTGTGCAAGTGTGGTTCTACTTTTTCTTTTTCATATCGGACTGTTTGAGTGAACCACACACAATGACACCAGTTGTTTTTGTTTTCCATTTGCATTGTTTGATACTGTTTACCACTGGTGTGCATGGCCGAGGGATTTGTATGTGACCGTGAACACAATCAGAATACACATCAAGAGATGAGTGGCCCGAGGAGTGAATGTTTACTGAATTTTGTCAGAAAGGAGAGTAATTCACTGCTGGTTGAAGGTTTGCATTATGAACAGACTGAGTATTCCAGTTACAAAGGTGAGCAGTCAATCATACGAGAGATGCGGAGGTCCTTGGAGAACGATTTATATCATTTGGAAAGACTGCAATGTCAGAGGTTTTGGCTGGAAGCCTATTGTCCTTTGAGAATTATACCGAGAGATTTCTGCATCCTTACCATGCCCACATACAGAGACTTGTATAGTGAGACTCAGAGACTTAATCTAGATAGCAGTTTTTCCTACATGACGTTACTAGTTTAATTTGTTATAGAAATTGAACATGAATTGGTAGTGAACATCCAAAGACAACAAGAACAAATTTTTAAGGCTGCTGATGCTGGTACGGCTGACCTGAGGATTAGTGACTTAGTCGACCAAGTTTATGTGCAACAAAAGCAGAAGATCCACAGAGACATGAATGATTTTAGGAGTGAACATGTCTTCATTTGGCCAAAAGTGAAGCAATCCCACAATATGTCTACTGCAGTAAATAATGAACCAACTGCAATGAATATTGACAGAAACCCCTAATCCTATGAGGAAGGTGGTACCTCCACTTAAAGCAGCAGGTTGGTTTATAAAACCCCCAGGAGGATAGTTCCTCCGATTGACAGACTCCATTGGTGGACAAGGATGAGGGCATGTGTTCAGTTGTCCACAGGAAAACAAAAACAGCTTCTCATAATGATCATTTTTTTTTCCACATTACCTTTGCCATTTCGCATTCGAAGGAAAGAGTCAACAGAAGGGACTATGGCTCGAGGCAGACAGAAGAGGAAGCAGCCATTTCAAGAGGTGAATGTTCGAACCATCAAGAGAATGTGGACACAAACAGAAAATGTTTAGTATGGAATATTTCAAGGAGAAATCTTACTGAACTTGATCTTAATGTTTTAAATAAAATTTGTCATTTATACCTGCATAGCAGGCTGATCTTGCAGATACTTTGATTGAACTTAAACTGTTTGTTAGGAATTTGTCTTTGAAACATTTGTTTAAGAATACTGATTCTATTAATGAGTTTAGTTTGTTTAGAAAGCAGCGTCTTTATACACCACAGAGCCATCTTGTCTTGGAAATCTTCACATGTGTGTGTGTGTGTGTGTGTGTGTGTGTGTGTGTGTGTGTGTGTGTGTGTGTGTGTGTGTGTGTGTGTGTGAGGATGAGATTTATAACTTGCTTAGCAATCCTTGTAGGAGGAAAGGGTTTGAAATCCTTACACTGAATGAGAAACAGATCGATTTCATTTGTTATCTCTTAGAGATTGTGCTTGAGGACACTATATTTGTATCTAATACTGTCTATTATCTGCAAGTTTTAGGCATAGCTATGGGTACTTCTTGTGCCAACAGCTACACCAATATTGTCACAGCAGAATGGGAGAACACATATATTTTGGATTGGATTAAATTCAAATATTGCTGGTGCTACTATCATCGGTTTGTGGACAATCATTTCTTATGTGTGGAGGTGCACAGCCCCCCACATGGAGGTCTATACAACCAGTACCACCACCTCCATTTGAATCCCATGTTTAGCATTTTTCATTTAGTAAGCTACTTCATTCACTATCATATTCATCATCAATGCAAACAATATGACATTCATGGGACATCCTTCTATTTCACCACACTTCATGCATATTTCTTTAATCAGCCACCTATTCACTAACACTGTCCTAATTCTATTGACTATGCCATACTACATTCCACAAAGCACCATGTTTCACTGTATCAGATACCTTGCTAATATTACGTACCATACGATTCACATCCTCCCTTTTCCTTATAACATCATCCACAGTTTTTGTCACAAACAATAAAAAATTCTTCCACAGTTTTTGTCACAACCAATAACAATTCTTGATATCCTTACCCGTTTGCACCACACATACGGTCTTCCATAATATCCCTCATCCCTCCTTCCATTCTGCTCTGTATTATTCCCATGCATACATTATAATCTGTGTTATTTAGTAAAACAGGTCTCAATTTTTATATTATAATCTATGTTATTTACTATAATGGGTCTCCATTTTTATATTATAATCTATGTTATTTAGTATAATGGGTCTCCATTTTTATATTATAATCTGTGTTATTTAGTAAAACGGGTCACCATTTTTCTTATTTTTAGTCTTCTCATTTTTCTTCCATATACATTTTAATATCCCACTACATATCTCTTCATAAACAAACCTTTCCTTCAGCCATTCACTCAATATATTTACAAAAAACCCTCTTTTCAGTACATTAATTTATTGTGATTCCATACCCTATACCATCTGGGTTTGATAGTGAGTTAAGATTTACTTTCCTAAGTACTTCATCCAATTTTCAAATAGTAAATTTTTCTTTCAAATTCTTCCTTAATGTGTTCTGGAAATGTCTTTACTTTCCATTCTCTCTTACCTTTCATCCTTATCCTTTAATGCATATTTTCCACACATTGTACTGCAATAATTTTAATTTACTTGTATTCTTTAGACCTCTTATTTTACATTTTCATTACTTTCATAATACTAATATCCTCTTTTACTATTTTACTCAACTTTACTGGCACCTTCTCTTTTATTTTATTTATTTTACATTTGTTAACTGGGAGAGTCCGACCGGATACATGTCCATTTTCAGCGGAGGCCCGGGGAGAAAAGCTCCAGGTACATAACAGACATGTGAACATTGTTAATGCAAAAAAGGAAGATAGTTGAGTTCTAAATACAATATAAAGATACATCACATCTTGGGAAAAAATTAACAGCAGCATATAAAAAAAAACATAGGTCAGTTACAAAGGCGAGGCACCTTGTTAAAAAGCAGTTAAGGATAGTGAGGTAAGAGAAGGGTAAATGATAGTGGTTAATCAGGTTTGGAACAGGGACATTGCCAGAGAGTATTGAGATGGGGTTTAAGCTTTTTTTTTGAATTGTAGGAGAGAAAAGAGTTGATAGTAGGTGTGTGCTGGCAATTGTAATTTTAGCGTGAGGAGTGAGAAAGTGTTTTACTTTATAGAGAGAGCCAAGCTTTTTATTGATGGTTTTGATGGTTAGATTGAAATGGGTGTCAAATTTAAGGGAGTTATCAATGGTAACACCTAATAGCTTTGTGTGAGCTTCTGGTGATATAGTGATTTCATTGGAGGATGTAATAGAGAAGGTGGGGGGAAGAGTCTTGTTAGTGGGTGAGAAAGTAAGTAGTTTTGTTTTGTTGGGGTTGAGAACTAGTTGATGACTTGAGAACCATTTTTCTATTAGGTTGAAGGTGTCTTGGGTTGAAGCAGTGAGGTCTGCCAGGTTGGAGGCAGTGCTGATGATAGTCGAATCATCTGCATATTGAATGCATGTGGCATGGGGGGTGATTGTGGGCAGGTCATTAACAAAGATGGTGAAGAGAAGAGAGCCAAGAATAGATCCTTGGGGAACTCCAAGTGTAACAGGTAGGCATGTGGATAATTTGTCCTGCCATAGAACAGCCTGTTGCCTATTGGACAGGTAGGATTGGAACCATTTCAGCGTGGAATTGCTGAGTGATAGTTTTTTTAATGTATGGAGGAGTTGAATGTGGTTCACCATATCAAAGGCCTTGGAGAGGTCTAAGAAAAGAGCAGATGATAATTTATTATTGTTTCTGAAGTTATTGATGGTATTAGAAAAGGATAGTAGGGCTGATGTGGTACTGTGATTTGGCCTGAAGCCATGTTGGGAGTTGGCTAGAATTTTATTTTTGGTGAGGTGTTCCATCAGTTGTTTGTGGACACACTTTTCCATAATTTTGGCCAGGGGTGAGAGTATAGCTATAGGTCTGTAGTTGGTTAGCTCTAGTGAGCTACCACCTTTATGGAGAGGAATAATGTGGGACATTTTCCATATGGAGGGGATGAAGGCTTCTGACAAGGTACGGTTTATGATTATGGAGACGGGATAGGAAATGGCCTCAGCTGCTTTTTGCAGAAACTCAGCTGGGAGAAGGTCAACTGCTAGCTTAGTGGGTTTTAGTTTTTTAAGAAGAGATGTTATAGAGGATATGGGTACTGGATTGAAGGTAAATAGATGATCTGATGTAGTTGTAGTATTCTGCTGGCATGGGTAGTAGAGTGGGCTGGTTGTTTGTTTGAATTGTGTGGCCAGGGATTGTATAGTTTCTGTGAAGAAACTATTGAATGTGTTAGCAATGTTTACAGGGCACTGTTGTTTGCAAGTTGTTGGAGTAGGGGTGGTTGCCTGGCCTGGGTGCAGGAGCTTGTTTAAGCCTGCCCAGAATTTTTGTGGATTATTAAGGTGTTTGTGTTGGAGGTGGAGGAAGAAGTTTTTTTATCATTTAAGATCATTCTTTTAGTTTCATTTCTAAGTTGCTGGAAGGTTTGGTGGGAGTGTGGGTCTTTAGAGGTATGCCATGTGACCCACATCTTGTTTCTAGATAGGATTTTGGATTTTGTTTCCTTAGAGAGCCATGGTGCGGTTTTGGTTTTAGTTCTAATGGACCGTATTGGAGCATGGGAATCTAGAATCTTGAGGAAGGTGGTGTTGAAGTAGATAACTGCCTCTTCAAGAGGAAGAGACTTGAGTATTGTCCAGTTGTGGGCTTTAAGTTCAGTTTGAAAAATGGAGGCGTTGAATTTATTATTGTTCCTGATTTTTTATGGTTGTAAGAAGGGGGTGATTTTCTTGAATTTGATAACATAGGTGAGTAAGTGATCACTCATGTCCTCTGGGTGAGTACCTGCTGAGTACTGGTCAGGATCTTTATTAGTAAGGATCCAGTCCAGGATGCTGTCTTTGTTTTGGGGTTTACCTAGTCTGGTAGGAGTGGATATGAGCTGAGAAAAGCCATGTAGATTTATGCTGCTAGATGGGGAGCTAGATGAGAAGGAATTCCAATCGATGTTGAAGTCACCTAACACTATGGATTCCTGGGGGTGAGTTTGAGTTAACCAGTGGAGAAAGTCCTCTAAGGTTTTGTTATTATTGTTGCCTGGGGGGATGTAAATACATGCTATATTTATGCTTTTATGTTTGTTTGGTTGAAGTTTTACAAGTAGAATTTCGGCATTGTTTGTTAGGAGGGGTTGTGGAGAGGCAAGGGGGGTAGCAGATGGTTAAACAATTGTGACTTCCCACTCTCCTTTGCAAATAATATCTCTGCCTAAACAGTAATGCATTCTTTTCTCAATTTATTTTATACATTTTTTATTTCATTATTCTCTAAATATTCTAACACATTCCAATAAGTTTTGCAATATTTCACTATATCTTCCTTTCTTACATCATCCTACTACAGAATAAAACAATTTTTATACTTCTTTTTAAATTCAATCTACCACTCACTGAAAATAGATTTTATAGAACTCCTTCATGGTTATGTGATCCTTCCATAATTACAATACTTCCCACTCTCCAATTTCACCACATAAGTTATCATTTATTCTTTTGATTCCCTTTCCTGTTTTATATACCTCTTTTCTTCCATCACATCCATCCATATTGCTAAATGGTCTGAGAAACCTGTCACAATTGTTTAACCATCTGCTACCCCATGCCATCCCATAATAGAACATAATCAGTTTCAGATCCAAGTGACCATCTTCTTTTAAGTCAATTTACTTTTGCTCCACACAGCTAACTTACCACATTTTATCAGTATCTGCATTTATTACATCTTGTCCTTTCTTTTTATTTCATCAACTTAAATCACAAAGTCCTCTGCAATCATATTTTTCATGTATGTCATCACATAGTCTAATATTTGATGAAGCAGATTTGCTCTTTCCTTGCTAGTTATACATGCAAACAATGCTATAATTATATAAATGTTGTGTTCATCTCATATTCACAGCAGTTAACCATCCCATCCTAACCAACATTACATCTAGTACTTTCACTTTTTACACAACACAGCCACTCCTGAACAACTTTCATTTCTTGAGTTCCATATTATATTTCCACCACACAATTATTCAGTTTTACAGTCTTTCTTCATTTGTCAGGAATCTTACACCCATATCACATTTAGCACACCATTCCAAAATAACTATCCTTCTTACAAGGTTAATAATACTTCATACATTTCCTGAAAGTTTTCTAAAAATGTTACTTTATTTTCTTATTGGATTTATGGGAAACATTTTTAAATTTTCTTTTTCTGAATTTTACTTTTTCCCCCACTGAATATTTTTCCTGGGTTTATGTACAAATTATCCTAGGCCATCAGAATTAAATTTTTATTGACTAGAACTTCAAAGGTCCACTGTCTCCTCAGTATCTTGCTGGCCTTTTTCACAAATGTTTCTTCCCTTTTCCCTTCTTTTTCATTATCTTCTGTATGCTTTTAGCAGGCCATTAAAAAGTGTCTCTTTTTTACACAACCTGCATTCAGCCACGTGCCTTGTTCATAGGTAGGTACTAGGCTATCGGCCCTGGGGCCTATACAAGCCCATCCAAAAAGGTACCCTGGCTTTTGCCACCCAAGAAAATTATTTTCCTGTGCCACTGTCGAACAGAGCCACAGAAGTGATCCCCGGGGTGAATTTCCTATTTCCCATCCAATCATCAAGATTTTTCTTGAAGAGTGCTAATAAGGAGCTTTGTTTGATATAGATAGGTAGTTTATTCCAGAGTATGGGAAGTCTCTGAGACAGGAATCTATCCCTCCGGCATGTTCTGTTTATTGTGGTGACAAGGTTTAGGTCCCTAGAGTGTGTAGCTCGGAGGGATTGGGATTTCTTTAAGTGGAGCATGTCCAACAGCTCTGGGTTTGACATAGTTTTGTATGTTAGGCAGAGATCACCTCTGAGTAGGCGATATGCGATGGAGTAAAGCTGGAGTTTTTTTAGATGCTCTGTGTAGGGCATCTGTTTGAGGCCAGTAATCCTCTTTGTGAGGTATTTCTGTGGCCTTTCCAGTTGTTGTAGATGTCTTGTGAGGTACATACCAAAAGGGGCGTTGTACTCTATAATGGGTCTAATGAGTGATGAGTAGAGGGGAACAGTGACCTCGTTTTTTCTGGATGAGAAACCTTTTGTGATGAGGTGTGCCATGTAGAAGGATTTCCTGACTACTGTGGCAATGTGATTATCAAAGGAGAGACTACTGTCCACCTGTGTCCCAAGGTCTCTTATCACACTTTCGGTGTTAAGTATACTACCGCCTATGTTGTAGTTCATAGGTACAGAGTTTTTACCAAAGGGGTTGACAATGCACTTTTTGGCATTGAGCTTGAGGCCATGGCTTTGACACCAGGCATCAGTCTCAGTGAGGCCCTTTTGTAGGATGTCCACATCGTTAGGAGTTTTGATTATGGCTCCTAGTTTGCAGTCATCTGCGAACTTCATTAGCCAAAGACCTTCTGTGTTAGCCTGTACTTCAGAGAAGTAGATACCAAGCAGGAGAGGATCCAGGACTGAACCCTGTGGTATTCCACTTGTCACTGGTCTGAAGTCGGATTTGGAGTTTGCTACTTTCACAGTGTGGGTTCTGTCAGTGAGCCAGTTGGCAACCCATCTTGTGACATAGGGATTTATACCTAGTTTAGTGAGTTTGTCTATAATTCCAGAGTGGGGGATGGTGTCAAAAGCCTTGGCAAGATCTAGATAGGCTGTGTGAACCCCCCTTACCCTTGTCTATGGCTTTGGTGACTGCTTCAAAGAAATCTATCAGGTTTAGGAGACATGATCTGCCTTTTACAAACCCGAACTGGGTGGGATCTAGAGTTTGGAGATTACCAATGTCTTTGTTTATAAGTTCCATGATGATACGTTCCATAGCCTTGCAGACCAGGCTTGTCAGGCTAATGGGGCGGTACTTCCCAGGGTCCATGGTGGCTCCCCCCTTGTGGAGTGGGATAACCGTTGCTGTGCGCCATTCAGCAGGCACAAAGCCTGAGGTGAGGCTATGATTGAACATGGTACTTAGGTGGGGTGCCAGTTCGTTGTGTAGTTCATGTAGAACGCAGCCTGGGATGTTGTCTGGTCCCATGGATGCTGTGTTCTTGGCTTTGGAGAGTGTGGTTTTTACCTGTGCAGTCGTGATTACAGGAACTTTGCATTCTTCCGGTATAGAGATGGGCTCTTTAGGGGGTGAGAGGGGGGTAAAGTTAGCACTGAACTTATCTGCCAGGATGTTGGCAATATCAGTTAGGTCTGTATATTTAGTGCCATTGTGCTGTAACTCAGAGCAGATCTGAGTGTTGCCATTCAGATTCTTGACATAGCTATAGAATGCCTTGTGGTTGTCTTTAGAATCAGTGGCGATTTTGTTTTCGTAACTAGCTTTGAGGATTTTATCAGGGATCGCAGCTTCTTACTGAGGCTGACCAGGGAGCTCCTCCACTCGTGGGATTTTACTCTCTTTTGCAAGAGTTTCTTCCTTCTGTTGTACAGTTTGTTTATGGCAGGGGATCACCAGATTGGCTTCCTTTTTTGGAGGATAGCATCTTGGTTCTGTTTGGGATAGCATGATCCATGCACTCATGTAAGTGCTTATAAAGTGCAATTGTGTAGGATTCAGTAGTCGTAACTGTATTGCCCATCTGCATGGGTGCCATGAAGTTCACCACTTCTGCCTTAAGAAGCATGAAGTTGGCTTTGGAGAAATGTTTTACCATGGTTTCCTTAATGGGGGGTGGAGGCAGGATGTGGATATCTAGGGTAATTAGCTTATGGTCGGATCGGACCAATGAGGCATTGACTTCAGGTGTGGAACACCGGTCACTCATATTGGTAATGACTAGATCTAGGATATTGTTGCCCCTGGTGGGGGGTGTGGATAAGTTGATCCAGGGCATTGGAGTTTATGAATTCCAGAAAGCGTTGTGTGAAGGAGTTGGTACATGAGTAGTTTTCCCAGTTAATGGTGGGGTAGTTGAAATCGCCCATTATTAGGGTGTTTGGTTGAACCCTAATATTTTCCAGGACATCAAGAAAAGAGGAGTGGGAATCCTGGGGCATGGTGGGTGATCTGTAGCAAGCTACAATTTGGATTGCAGTTTTGCTCAGAGTTAGTTGCACTTGGATAACCTCGGCTGCATTATGCTGAGCAACTAGCCTGGAGGTGTGGATATCCTTAATGAATATGGATACACCTCCGCCTTTGTTGTTCTGGTCTAGGTTACATGGCCGAAAAGTGTGGTATGAGTTATAGCCTGGTAGTGCAGAGGTGCCCTCTGGAGCCTTGAACCAGGTCTCGGTCACTGCACAGATATTGATGTTCTCCATTTTAAGGAGTGCCTCGAGTGAGTGCATTTTGAGATTTAGACTTCTGGCATTGAGTAGCATCACCCTCAGTTTTTGCTTGCCTGTTCCTCTTACGGTGGTGAATTTGTCATTTGAACCTTGCCTAAAAAAGGCACTATAGGGGCGGCAAGAACCTTAGCCAGTATGTCCTTTCTACCCACGCTGTGGTTATATTGTGTCTTATCACAATCAATTAAATGAGAAAAGTCCCTGCAAATGAAACATGATTAATGCTCACCTGCATATATTACTGGCCCTCTATGACCAGCCATGAATATAACACTTGGCAAGTGTTTTATTGGCATTTGTTTTCATACTTAAGAACAGCTTCTATCCTCCAGCGTCTATTCCATACTATTTTCTCATCTGTAACATTCTCAGTCTTATCAACAGTTCATCACAAACCCTGCATGCATTTTTTAACAATTTCTTTCAGTTCATCAGTTCTAAACTGAAAAGTAACATTTAAGTTACTACCAGGAAACAAATAATTGTTCCATGGATAAACGTTTTTGTCACACAGTTCCAGAAGTGTCATTATTAGTCCCTCAGATTCAAATGTTACATGACAAAACATCCCTGCCCCTATAAAGGACTGAATTTCTTGAACTTTGAATCCCAGAATGGTTACCAAATTGCCCCATACATAACATCCATGTATTATAGTTTCATTTTTGCTCTTATTCTCACAGTTGGTCTCTTCTTTTTAAAAACAGTTTTACTTACAGTTTGCTGCTGTCCTTTTTTACCTGCTGTCACTGCTGCATAAGTTTTTACTGCTGCACTCTCCTTTGCCACAAAACCAGACACCTTTTCAATTTGTCACTACTTTCCTCCTTAGTCTTTCAGTCAATGCTGCATAAAATTTAACTACTGCATTCTCTGGTACCACATCACCTGGCTCCTTTTTATAATTGCCATCCTCAGCACTTTCAAAACTGTTATCTACCATCTCACACCACGAAACATCAGAGTGTCAGCTGGATAACCCTTCTTGATTATTTTCAGCAGAACATTACCTACAAGGCCTACTGATGCCAGGTTTGTTATCCTTATCACTCCAGTGGACTCGCTTACATAATTTTCCATGGAGATAGCTAAACACTGCTTATTCGTATCATCCACCATACTGAATCATTATCTGCATTCTGATTCTCCACATTCACGAATATTTTCTCCAAATTGTCATTTTCTACCTCTACTCTATAGCTTTTCTCATCTTCTCCATGCTACTGCTTCTCTTAGACCACTTCCTTGCTGCTGTAGGAGCTGTCCAACAACATCAAGCTATTCCAAAGAGAAAAAAATAGGGGAAGCTACCCGATGCCCTGACCAAATCTCCACTAGTAGTATAAATACCACCTAGGGTCATCCCTGAAAAGAGATCATTAGCATAGTGGGACTAACCTGGTCAACAAAGAATAATTAAATAATATAAAATGTAATAGCAGGCAATCAGCATGGTGCCAACTATTTAATGAATCTGTTAGCACAAATCATACTGACCATTACTAGAGAAGCACACTGAGTTGGTGGTCATGTAGTAGCATGTATATATATATATATATATATATATATATATATATATATATATATATATATATATATATATATATATATGGATCTACTTCATAACACCAACAAGCAAAAACACAGACAACAAGATCATCGACACCACAAAACCGAAAGTTCAAAAACACGAAAGTTCACAAGCCCGACAAACCACAATCCCGACAGTCAACAAAACAAAACAAATTCCTTTTCCGAAAAACACGCACACAATACAAGCACACCAAAAACCTTACAAACGTACATTAAACCTTACATACACAGCTATCTATGCACTAATCTTAACCCAAACCCTAGCCCTAAGGTTTGTCACTATCGCACACTTACCTTACGTGCACCCTAACCCTAAAGTCTATCACTATCGCACACTTACCTTACCCACACCCTAACCATAAAGTCCGTCACTATCGTACACTTACCTTACCCGCACCCTAACCCTAAATTCCATCACTATCGCACACCTACCTTACCCACACCCTAACCCTAAAGTCCGTCACTATCGCACACTTACCTTCAACGCACCCTAACCCTAAAGTCTGTCACTATTGCACACTTACTTTACCTGCACCCTAACCTTAATGTCCGTGCCTATCTGTGTGTATATCTGTGTGTGTGTGTGTCCACACCTGCAAAGTTACATCTCTATGAGAACTACTGAGAGCCATAAAAAGGTCTGCCAGGAAATTATCTACCAGTTTTATTCTTATATAAGGGTATATAAGACAGTCAGAAAAGGGGTAGAGCAAGCAGAGTAAGGGAATACTGGACTGGAAATGGGGATAGGTGCCCATTTTTTTTAAAGAATGGTAGAGAGGGAATAAAATGACAGAAAGTGTGTAGGCAGGAAAGAGGGTATAAGCACAGTAGTGGGGGAAGACCAGCAAATGCAGCACATAGAAGAAGATCAATGGGGTGCTGACATAAAATAGGGAAAACAAAGTAGATAGAGATACATACAGATAAAGGGAGGATGTTTGGTGATGAGAAGTAATGGATAATAACTGAAGGGGAGTGGAGTGAAGTGAAGAACATGGAAGGAGAAAACCCTGATAGACGATAGAGTGAGGTAACAGCTGACTTTCATGCTGCCCAGGGCAGTGCTGAGTTAGAGATCAGTCACCTTTACAACTGCTTTCTCCACTGGATCCTGCTTCAATCAGCACTCTGGGCAGGGACAGGCAGTGATGCTCTTCAGGCATCCAGTAGAGATGTCAAGACCCAATTCCATTAATGCCACAATCATCATCTCCACCAACCCCTGCCACATAACATAACCAGACCACCAATGTTGTCCTCAGAGGGAGTGACAACAGCCTCCTGGTGACATACCATCAGAATCCATTATGAAACTCTGTGGAGAAACAGCCCAGGAAACAGATGGAGACCTAGCATGAAAAAGTTACTCAGGTCAATAATTTGATGACTCTACCAAAGCATAGACACAGCTGTGGCTGACAGTGCATAAAATAATAACATAAACAGAAAGGAAAAAAAACAACAACAAACATCAAGCAGATATATAAAGGAGGGATAATGAGAAAGACACACACACACACACACACACACACACACACACACACGCACACACGCACACACGCACACACGCACACACGCACACACACACACACACGCACACACACACACACGCACACACGCACACACGCACACATGCACACACACACACACACACACACACACACACACACACACAATTGCTATCAGGTCTGTATATGACTATCAGGTATACACGTAACTGCAGAACTACAAAAGTTTTACTAAGTGTGCGATGGTAATATGGTGGATATCTCTTACTAGGCACACTCCAGGATAAGGTGCAATTGCAAGAAGTGGGTCCAAAGGGCCATTAAGGCTGTGGATATTACCCATGCCCCCACTGAGAATATGTGGGAATAAAATGCAGGTAACATGTTGTGGAATAGAGGTGGACATGGAAGGCATAGCAGATGCCCTACCGCAATGTTTTAAATAAAATGGCAAGGAAAGAAGCAGTGGACATGACCATCTGTACAGGAGTTGTAGGGCAGCATGATAATCATGGCACCATGACATACCACTAGCGGCCAGTCTGGTAGCCTAAGGACAGGAAGCAGTCAACACATGGATTGAGAACAAGTACTGTGATTTCTGCCAGCTAGCCATACAATGAAGAATAATCATAAAGGAAGCATGCTTTAGGTATGCCATGTATAAGTGTCACTTTCACAGGCCTTGTTCTGGGCAGTCCACACAGAATATTTGGAAATCTCACCATTGCTCTATATAGGACAGGAAGGGCTGTGGCAGTGCACATAACACAGTAAGGGACCAGATCTACAGGTGTGTGATAGAGCATGGTGGTTGGCATTCTGTAATGTCAACCAGTGCCAAACAAATGCTTCTTACCTTGATAATGTGGTTACCACTCATAGCTTGACTGGGCAGGATAGTGTTGCTGCCTCTGTGGACAGTGCAGGTGTGCCGAGAGATGTGTGTTACTGCACACAATGAGGTTTATTAGGAACACTACATGCTATAATTTAGGGAATTTTTTTGCTATGACATCTATATGCAGCTGTAATGCTTTGATTATGAACTGAATCCTGCATCTGGCAGTATACTTCATGCATCTTAGAAACAGTAGTTACTTCTCCATCTGCCCAGGAACTGAAAAACATTAATGAAAATGACAATTCTCATGAATTATATGCCTCAAAAGTACCCTGGTAGTTATACATTGTATTGTATGTAAATGCACTTGTAAGATACATTTAATGTAGAACTCAGGAGTTCTCTCTCTGACCTCTTCTTCTCACTGGGGCACAAGGTCTAGGGGCACCTCCTGAAGTAGGTGAAGTGGTGTCTGCATTGCCAACTATAGCAAATAATGCAAACTGCAGCAGGCAGTACCCTGTAAAAGCTGTGTCAGACATCCACCTTATACATGGGACCCTGATAAGAGGTTTCTTTACAGTGCTTCTAGACTATAAATTATATATCAAACTCTTTTAATTCTTTAGAATGCCACCAGGGAGCCCCGCCACCTTCAGTGCAGTTAGAATTGCTAATGCCACTTCACGTCACAGTCAAGTGGAATATGGTAGGTAGCTAATTCACATGGACATGTTTTTACCTGCATGTGATGCAGTACAGCAGGGAGCGAGCCATGATGAGATTATGAGATCATTTTAAATATTTGGTCATTGAGCATGTCCCAGTAAACGTGAGGGGAGGGCCTTGGGAACTTTATTTGCAAAAGAAAGAGTTAGTATGGCAATTCATTTTTAATGCCTATTTTTACCCAGGGTTGAATGACTGCTGCAGTATGAAACCTATTTTAACATTAAAAGCTTTGACTAGATAGGTAATATTTTAAGTAAGTGTTAACTACCTTTTGGGTTAAAACGAGTTATTTAAATAATAAGGTAGTTTGGTCTTGTACCTGTCTTTATTTTATATTTAAAATGTTTTTAAACAAATGCTTTAAAGAAAAGGGTGGCTGGATCTTTTAAGACACTTGATGAAGTGATGTAATGATTGCATAACTGTACTTCATTCTTTTTAAACAGAGCTGTTACTGTGCGTGAAGAGTCTGAAGAAGTTTGCATATGGTTTAATTGAACGAAAGCCCTTATTTTTATTGAAATAAAGTTTATTTAAGGACTGACTAGCTTTTCTGCCAAATGTCATTGCTTTCCAGACCTGTAGCAGTATTTTGGATTATTTTGTAGAGTGTGTCGTGAAATCAGAAGTTTGAGATAATGAAATGCCATGATAGAGTGACATGTGTATATATGGCATGGCATGATGGCACATGAATGTTAAAAGCATAATGCCATTATTCTGTGCAGCCCAGTGTACCCACATCTACTGCCATTGTTGTTTAGTACCTCTATGGGCCTCAGAAAATGTCAAATATATCCACGTCTGCTGAGGTCAGTGACCTAACCACACATGCACAATGTGCTTTGCAGCTACTCATGCAGGAGAACTTATAAGGGCAAGCCTCGGAAAGCACCCTGTTGTATGAGTACAATGCAAAAAAGTGTGATTCAGAGACATTTACCTGAAATTAGATTATTAGTATAATTGATGCACCATTAGCCTTGAAAATGCACTAACGATGCAGGTACAGCCATTACAGTACCCATTATGCTACAGAATTTGTTACTCTTTTGAGAAAAGACACACACTGAAGTAAAAGGATTCCCTTTGGACATTTCAAACCACTGCAGCTGAGGTAAGTGTACTGGGGTATTTCCTGCTATATACTGATGCTGTGAGTGCAAATGTCTCAACTTCTTTGCTCAATAATTCTAAATGAAGAGAAAAATATGACTATCTTCTCATTTTCAGAGCAACATGCCTGAGAAAGTCAGGAAGACGACAGATAAGTTCTTCCATTCAGTGGATGACATTGTACTGTAGGCCCTTCATGAGCACAGTTGGCAGGTGCTCCTTACTAATAAGATTGACTAGACCATCTGTCCATGTGTCTGCTGGGACCTTGTTGCATAGGTCAGTGTTGGGGGTAGCCATAACTGTAGATCACTGCAGGTAAGATGCAGGGCCACTGGCATGATTCATAGATTGTTACTCTAGGCTAATGACCCATGAGGCCTTTCTAAGCCAAGCCAAGTTTTCCAAAAGAATAATGTTGTCTTGTATCCAAACAGGACATTGAGGTCAGGCATTTATAAGCTACCTCTGTCCATAAGAGACATGGGAGCCAGTTCTACATTCATTGGTCTAGGTCTAGATTGCACTTAAATTGGGTAATAGATGAACTCAGCTTCAGATGGATGGGAAACCTGCATCATGTGGGGGGCAGTGTCTGGGACACATATCTGTCTCTTCAGCATGTTCTGTTTAAATCACAGACAAAATTCAGGTCCATATGCCTTGTATTTCTGATATTGTTTGACTTACAAATATGCAGGAGATTCATAAGTGTGGGGTTTGCGGATGCCTTGTAACCAGGCATAGATCATCTCTCAGCAATCTGTAGAAGATTGAGTAGAGGTAAAGGGCTTTAAAGTGCTCTGCATAAGGCAGGTTTGTTATGCCTTGTATTCTTTTTGTAAGGAACATCTGAGGTCACTCTAGTTGCTGCATATGCCTGGTCATGTACATACTGAAGGCAACACTGTACTCTATGACTGATCTGACAAGGCCAGACTACAGTGGAATAATAACCTCTTTGGACCTAGATGCAATGCCCTTACTTATAAGTTGCGCAACATAAAAGATTTCCTCATCACTGTGGCTACATGGTGGTCAAAGGTAAGGTTACTGTCTACATGCTTAGCCAGATCCCTGGCCACTGCATTATCTCTGAGGGGTGTATTATCAACATGGTAATTAGCCTGGATGTTTGACTTTCCAAAGGGTACAATTATGCATTTCTTAGCACTGAGTTTAAGACCATGGCTTTGGCACTATTTCTTAGTCAGAGATAGGCCTTCCTGAAGAATGTCAGTGTCTGCAGGGAAGTCAGTGATAACCCCTAGCTTGCAATTATCTGAAAACTTAATTGGCCATAAACCTTCAGCTTTTACTTCTACTTTATAGAAATAGATGTCATAAAGGAGTGGACCCAGTACCGAGCCCAGGGGGTCTCCACTAGTGACTGACCTCTTGATGGAGCTAGCCTCACCTATTTTGACCTCCTGGGTCCTATCAGTGAGCCAGCTGGCTATCCAGTGGGTAATAAAAGGGTTTATACCTAATTTAGTGAACTTGAGTGGGGTATTATATTAAAAGTCTTGGCCAGGTTGAGGTAAGCTGTGTGCACAGTCTTGCTCTCATCCATTGCTTTGGTGACCCTCTCAAAGAAGTCTACCAGATTTAACAGACATGACCTTCCTTTAACAAAGCCAAATTGTGATGGGTCCAGCATTTGTGGATTACTTATGTCCTCATTTATCATGTCCATGATGATTCTTTCCATGGTCTTACATATGAGGCTGGCCAGACTTATGGGCTTGTAGTTATCCCGATTGGTTGTTAGAACTCCTTTGTGCAGGTGGATGATTGTAGCCATCTTCCATTTCTTGGGTACAAAATCTGAATTCAGGAGCCAGTTGAAAAATTATTCAAGCGGACCAGAGAGGTCATATTTCATGCTATTTAGTAAACATCCCAGGATGTCATTGGGGCCCATCAGTGCAGTGCTTTTGGCTTTGAATAGTGCATTAAAGACTTGTTCCCTAGTAATGTTTGGTGGGGAGGTCATATGTGGTACTTCCTTTGGTCTATCGGAGGTGAGTAGATGGAGAAATTTGAACCTGTCAGCCAAAAGGTTGGTAATGGCCTCCAGTTCAGTGTGGGTGATGCCATTTACAATAAGTTCTGTGCATTGTTGTGTATTTCCTCTGAGGTTACGGACATAGCTATAGAAAGCTTTCTGGTTGTCCTTTGCCTGAGAAACTATTTTTTCTTCAAATTTAGCCTTTGAAGCATTAATTAACCCTCTTAGCTGCCTGTTTAGATTGGTCTGGGGAGTTTAGTTTGGTTTTGTTCCTCCTACACTTGGCCAAGTTTTTTTTCTTTTGTTGTATGATTGATATTGTGATTCCACCAGGGTGGCTTGTCTTTTGAGTTTGTCTTATTTGTAATACAAGTGGGCACAGCTCATTCTATACAGCTATCTGTATGGCTGTACAGAGATTTTTTAAACAGCTCAGCATATGCTATGCTGGGTTTTGGGGTGCTTGGAATTTAGCCAAGGTGTTGTTTAGTAGAGAAAAGTTAACTTTGGAATAGTTCCTAAAGGGTATTGGTTTTGTTGGGTCTCTTGATTTAATTTTTATTTCAAGCAATACTGCCTTATTTTCAGCTCTGACGAGTGAGGACATTACATTGGGTGAGCAACATCACTACCCCATTTTTTTGAGTACAAGGCCAAGGATGTTTGTACCCCAAGTAGGAGAATAAATCAACTATCTAGTACATTGAGATATGGGCTTTCTGGGACATGGAAGGGACCTATAGGTTGCAAGGATATGGTACTAGACACTGTTTATGGTGAGTTGCAGATATGAGTTCCAGTGGGTGATACATTTTAAGTATAAAAATAACCAAAAAAGCTACTGGAACAAGAATAACGAGATTAATAAAACTTAGCGCCTCGGCTTACAACAGCCTTCTAAGAGTAAAAAATACATTTCAGAACAACCCTTATATACAAAAACGAAGCAATTAAGTAATCACTCAGTAGTACAGTTATTACATTGCATACTTCCAATTATATTCTTTATTGAGCCCAAAGGGCTCCAAAGTACCATACTTTAAAATCAACAATGTTTCCTTTCTTACAAGTTTCTCCTTTAAACTCGTACATTTCACTAAACATGCCTCTACTTTCTCAAAAATACAACCCTGTAAATCTTCAATATTAGAATTATGAAAGGAAATGAAATGACCACCCAATGGCTATCCATTCTTTTATTTCTAATGTCTCTTAAATGTTCTAGGAAATAAACTTTAAAACTTCTATAAGTTTCCCCAATGTAAAACAGGTTACACATACATCTTAGTGCATAAACTATTCCTTCTGTATTGCATGTAAAATTGCCCTTTATGGTAAATCTTGATTTATTAATATGAGGAAAAAAAATAACCACTTGCTTACAGATGGAACATCTATTACAAGGCACAGTACCTTTATTAAGTATTATATTATGAATACTGCCATCTGGTGGAATATAGTGGTTATGTACAAGCATATCAGATACATTTCTAGCTCTTTTAGGAGATACTGATATGTCCAGGTAAAATATACCTAAAATCTATATCTTTCAAAATCAAAGGCCAAAATTTCCGTACTATTTCCACAATGTGTTCAGTGATCACATTGAAAGCAGTAACAAAATAAATTTATTTTCTACTATTTTCATTAAACGAAATTCTGCCCTTAGTACTTGCTATTTCCCTCTTATCAGACTCCCTATACTCACAGCCCCTATAAGGGGGGGGGGGGGGTAACCCATCTATCACCTGTACTCTGATGCTGTCTCATTTCCATAATTTTTAATTTAGCCTCCATAACTTGGCTAACATTATAACCTCTTTTAATAAACATGTTTTTCAGCCTCCAATATTTCCTTAATAAATACATTGTCCATACTACACAGTCTATTAATCCGCAAAAATTAATTGTATGGCAGTACAGACAACAAATGTGTGGGATGACAAGTACTGCCATGCAAGAATTGATTTATTTGATCAAATTTTCTATGTAATCTGGTCTCTAAACCATTTAAATCAATATCCAAAAAGCTCACCCAGGGACCAATTTGAATCCCGTCAATTTGTAGGCCCATATTATTAGATTGTAAATCGTAAATAGCACAAGTAACAAAAAACTGAGGGTAATGCTACTCAATGCCAGAAGTCTAAACCTCAAAATGCATGCACTTGAGGTACTCCTCAGTATGGAGAAAATCGATATATGTGCAGTAACAGAAACCTGGTTTAAGGCTCCAGAGAGCACCCCAGCACTACCAGGTTATAACTCATATCATACATTTCGGCCACAAAACCCAGACTGAAATACAAAAGGTGGGGGAGTATCCATATTCATCAAGGATACCCACACCTCCAGGCTAGTGGCACAGCACGATGCTTCAGAGATCATCCACGTGCAACTAACAACAGGCAAAACTGCTATTCAAATTATAGCTTGCCACAAATCACCCACCATGTCCCAGGACCCCCACTCTGCATTCCTGGAAACACTGGAAAACATAAAGGTCCCACCAAACACCCTGATATTGGGTGATTTCAATTACCCAAATATTAACTGGGAGAACAACTCAAGTACAAATTCCCTTGCCCAACATTTTCTAGAATTTATAAACTCAAAGGCCCTGGATCAACTGGTCAACACCCCCACCAAAGGTGACAACATATTGGACCTGGTCATCACCAACATGGGCGACCAGTGTTCCACACCGGAGGTCAACCCCTTGCTAGTTAGATCTGACCATAAACTAATCACTCTGGATATCCACATTCTGCCACCACCCCCGGTCAAAGAAACCACCGTGAAAAACTTTTCAAAAGCAAACTTCATGTTACTTAAGACCGAGGTGGGAAGTTTCAAAGCCCCCATGCTAAAGGATAATGCTGTCCAAGCTGCAAAATCCTTTACTAATGCACTCTATTGGCACCTACAAGAATGCATGGATCGTGCTATCCCAAACAAAACCAAGACTCACTCCTCCAAGAAAAGGAAACTAGTCTGGTGGACTCCTGCCATAAACAAGCTATACAATAGAAGGAAGAAACTAGTACAGAAAAGAGTAAAATCTCAAGAAGGGAAGACATCCCTGATCAGTATCAGCAAAAAACTACATTCCCTCATAAAATCATCCAAGGCTAGCTTCGAAAGAAAAATTGCCATGGACTCCAAAGATAACCACAAGGCATTCTTTAGCTATGTCAAGAATCTAAGTGGTAATTCTCAGATCTGCTCAGAGTTAGTGCAGAATGGCACAAAATACACTGAACCGACTGATATAGCCAACATCCTGGCAGACAGGTTCAGTGCAAACTTCACCCCACTCTCACCCCCAAAAGGGCCCATAACTAGACCAGAAGAATGTAGTGCCCCTGAAATCACAGACACTCAGGTTAAAACAGCCCTCTCCAAAACCAAAAACACAGCATCAATGGGACCCGACGATGTCCCAGGCTGTGTCCTACATGAGCTCAAAGATGAACTAACACCTCACCTAAACACACTGTTTAAACTCACCCTCCCCACAGGCTATGTGCACACAGAGTGGCACACAGCAATAGTTATTCCGTTCCACAAAGGTGGAGCCACAACGGACCCTGGGAACTATCGCCCTAAAAGCCTGACTAGCTTGGTCTGCAAAGCTATGGAGTGCATTATCATGGATCTCATTAACAGAGACATAGGAAACCTCCAAACACTGGACCCTACCCAGTTTGGCTTTGTTAAGGGTAGATCATGCCTCCTAAACCTGGTGGACTTCTTTGAGACAGTTACCAAGGCTATAGATGAGGGAAAGGTTGTTCACACAGCCTAGCTAGACCTTGCAAAGGCCTTCGACACCATTCCCCACTCAGGTATTATAGACAAGCTCACCAGCCTGAACATAAACCCCTACTTTATGAGATGGGTTGCCAACTGGCTCATGGACAGAGCCCACATGATAAGAGCTGCGGGAGCTAGGTCTGACTCTAAACCGGTTACAAGTGGTGTTCCCCAGGGCTCAGTCCTAGGACCCCTCCTGTTCAGCATATACTTCTCAGAGGTACAGGCAAGCACAGGAGGACTATGGCTGACCAAGTTCGCAGACAACTGCAAACTAGGGGCTATAATTGACTCTCCGGCTGACACAAACATCCTCCAAAAGGGTCTCACTGAGACAGATACCTGGTGTCAAAACCATGGCCTCAAGCTAAATGCCAAAATCTGCATAGTCATCCCCTTTGGAAAAAACAAAGTACCCACAAACTACCACAAAGGTGGTAGCCCCCTAAATACAGAAGATGTAATAAGGGATCTGGAAACCCAAGTAGATAGTAACCTCTCCTTTGATAATCACATTGCCAAAGTGGTTAGAAAATCCTTCCATGTGGCCCACCTAATCACAAAAGGGTTTGCATCCAGATCAAAAGAGGTCATTGGGCCCCTCTACACATCATTCATCAGACCTATCATAGAGTACAATGTCCCATTTGGGATGTACCTTACAAGACACCAGCAACAACTGGAAAGACCACAGAAGTACCTCACCAAGAGGATCACTGGCCTCAAGCAGATGCCCTATGCAGCTCGACTGAAGAAACTCCAGCTGTACTCGGTTGCATACCGCCTACTCAGAGGTGATCTCTGCCTGATGTATAAGGCCATGTCCAACCCAGAATTGATGGACATGCTCCACCTAAAGAAAACCATATCCCCTCGAGCCACACGCTCCAGGGATCTAAACCTCACCACAACAATAAATACGACATGCTGGAGGGATAGATTCCTGTCCCAGAGACTTCCCATGTCTGGAACAAGATTCCAATCTACATTAGGCAGAGCTCCTCGCTAACCCTCTTCAAGAGAAACCTTGACGAGTGGATGGGAAACAGAAAGTTTACCCCAGCGATCACTTCAATGGCTCTGCTGGACAGAGGTACAGGGAACTAATCTTTGGGGGGTGGTGAAAGCCAACACATTCCGACTAGGCTTATAAATGCCTTGGGGCAGATAGCCTAGTACCTACCTATGAACCTATTTCTAAATGCCTGTGCATCCCCTTGCTGCCCCTCACATAAAAAAATGAAATCATCTGTAAATGAAAAATATACTGTTACCTGCAATTTATAGAAACTATGGGGTACATAAAATCCTCTTCAAACTTAGCCTTCATAAGATTAGCATACATGGGGGCAAAAGCTGTCCCCATGGCTGTCCCCTACAGCTGATGAAAAATCTCCCTATTAAATGTGAAGAAATTATTGTTGAGGCAAAAAAGAACTAAATCAATAAGTCAATGAGACATAGGAGAATCACCCAAAAAGTGAAACAAAGCTGCTACATCTATGTTGTGCTTAATATTAGTATACAAACATTTTACTTCCATACAAAGCCAAAATTGTGTACTATTCCACATTATATCCATAATTTTATTTAGGAAGTCCTGACTATCCCTAATATAGGATGGAATACCAAAAACATATTTTTTAAATATTCATGTAGAAAAATACAAATGTTTTTCAAAAAATACTTTTCTGCTGACACAATGGGTCTACCGCTTAGATTATCCAGGCCCTTGTGAGTTTTTGGTAAGCAGTAAAATACTGCTATACTAGAAGTTTCAACTTTGAATTTCTTGTCTACATTAGTGGCACTGTTATATCCTAACTGTAGTCCCTTCTTAAGTAAAAGATAATATTCATCTATAGACTCATGATATTTAGAAATATTACACTTCTCATACACTTCCTTATTATTAAGGTGGACAAAGCACATATCTAAATATTGGGTGTAATGGATAAAAACAATTTGGTTCCCTTTATCAGACTATTTCACCACTAAATTTTTGTCATTACAAAAAAAAAAAAAAAACAGAAAAAGCCAACCATTGCTGCTTATTCAAATTATAACACACTGATGTAGACAAGAAATTCAAAGTTGAAACTACTAGTATAGCAGTATTTTACTGCTTACCAAAAACTCACAAGGGCCTGGATAATCTAAGCGGTAGACCCATTGTGTCAGCAGAAAAGTATTTTTTGAAAAACATTTGTATTTTTCTACATGAATATTTAAAAAAATACTTTTTTGGTATTCCATCCTATATTAGAGATAGTCAGGACTTCCTAAATAAAATTATGGATATAACGTGGAATAGTACAAAATTTTGGCTTTGTATGGACATAAAAAGTTGTATACTAATATTAAGCACAATGTAGGTATAGCAGCTTTGTTTCACACTTTTTGGGTGATTCTCCCATGTCTCATTTACTTATTGATTTAGTTTTTGTTTGCCTCAACAATAATTTCTTCACATTTAATGGGGAGATTTTCCATCAGCTGTAGGGGCCAGTCATGGGGGCAGCTTTTGCCCCCATGTATGCTAATCTTATGATGGCTAAGTTTGAAGAGGATTTTATTTACCCCCATAGGTTCTATAAATCACAGGTAGTAGTATATTTTCAGTTTATAGATGATTTATTTTTTTTATGTGAGGGGCAGCAAGGGGATGTGCAGGCATTTAGAAATAATTTGCAATCTAAATATATGGGCCTACAATTTAACGGGATTCAAATTGGTCCCCGGGTAAGCTTTTTGGATATTGATTTAAATGATTTAGAGACCAGATTACATAGAAAATTTGATCAAAGAAATCAATTCTTGTATGGCAGTAGTTGTCATCCCACACATTTGTTGTCTGTACTGCCGTACAATGAATTTTTGTGGATTAATAGACTGTGTAGTATGGACAATGTATTTATTAAGGAAATACTGGAGGCTGAAAAAATGTTTATTAAGAGAGGTTATAATGTTAGCCAAGTTATGGAGGCTAAATTAAAAATTATGGAAATGAGACAGCATCAGAGGACAGGTGATAGATGGGTTACTCCCCCTTATAGGGGCTGTGAGTATAGGGAGTCTGATAAGAGGGAAATAGCAAGTACTAAGGGCAGAATTTTGTTTAATGAAAATAGTAGAAAATAAATTTATTTTGTTACTACTTTCAATGTGATCACTGAACTCATTGTTGAAAAAGTATGGAAATTTTGGCCCATGATTTTGAAAGATAGAGATCTGAGGTATATTTTACCTGGACATATCAGTATCTCTTATAAAAGAGCTAGAAAGTTATTGTACATAACCATTTTATTCCACCAGATGACAGTATTGATAATATAATACTTAATAAAGGTACTGCGTCTTGTAATAGATGTTCCATCTGTAAGCAAGTGGTTAATTTTTTTCCTCATGTTAATAAATTAAGATTTACCATAAAGGGCAATTTTACATGCAATGCAGAAGGAATCGTTTATGCACTAAGATGTACGTATAACCTGTTTTACATTGGGGAAACTTATAGAAGTTTTAAAGTTCATTTCCTAGAACATTTAAGAAACATTAGAAATAAAAGAATGGATAGTCCATTGGGCGGTCACTTCATTTTCTTTCATAATTCTAATATTTAAGATTTACAGGGTTGTATTTTGGAGAAAGTTGAGGTATGTGTAGGGGAATGTACAAGTTTAAAGGAGAAACTTTTAAGAAAGGAAACATTGTTGAATTCAAAGTATGGTACTTTGGTGCTCTTTGGGCTCAATAAAGAATGTAATTGGAAGTATGTAATTTAATAATAGTATTATTGATTGATTATTTAATTGTTTCTTTTTTGTATATAAGGGTTGTTCTGAAATATGTTTTTACTCTTGGAAGGCTTTTGTAAGCCGAGGTGCTAAGTTTTATTAAACTCGTTATTCATGGTCCGGTAGCCTTTTTGGTTGTTATTTTTATCCTTATTTGCTTGCCTTTTTGGTGGTTTGCTGATACATTTTAAGTAGTCTGGATGTGAGGTTATTTTTAATATAGACTGATTTAGTCTGGATGTGAGGTTGTTTTTAATATAGACTGATTTAGTCTGGATGTGAGGTTGTTTTTAATATAGACTGATTTAGTCTGGATGTGAGGTTGTTTTTAATATAGACTGATTTAGTCTGGATGTGAGGTTGTTTTTAATATAGACTGATTTAGTCTGGATGTGAGGTTGTTTTTAATATAGACTGATTTAGTCAAGATGTGAGGTTGTTTTTAATATAGACTGATTTAGTCAGGATGTGAGGTTGGTTTTAATATAGACTGATTTAGTCTGGATGTGAGGTTATTTTTAATATAGACTGAGACTCCTCCACCTTTAGTTCACTCATGTGTAGTAGCTGGTCTACAGGTGGGAAATGGATTATAATCTTAGAGTGCCATGTGGTATTGGCTGTGACTTTAAACTATGTCTCCTTTACTACACAGATGTCCACACTCTCCAGGGAGAGAAAAGTTTGCAGGGAATGGAGTTTCTTGTTAAGACTTCTAGCATTGAGCAATACCATCTTCGGATATGCTTTCATAGATGCAGTTAGGTTGGGTGGTTTATCACTTTGACATTGCCTAAAAAAAGACACTATGGTGGTGAAAATGTCTTTGCCAATGTCCAAAACCTTGAGGAGATAAGTGCATACCACGTCTGGCAAAACAGCATGGTCTGACAACCATGTCCTTCTACCTACTTGGACTGACACCAGAAGATAAGCCAGTTGTTAAAAATCAATCATTTTCTGTTTGTAATGTGGCATCATCCTTGGAAAAGGTAATATGCTAGTCAGTGCTAGGCTCATACCTGCTCAAGACACATAATCAGTGAGCTTGCTCATATCTTTCTTCATATAGTCAAGGGATGTGCATCTTAGGTCATTAACACCCACATGGACTATGACAGAATCATACTGGTACCTGTGGTTCAATGACCTGAATGCTTGTATGACTTGATGGATTCTAGCCCTGGAAAAGCAGCTAAACATGACTTTCTCCTTACTCACTTTGCTGAGGGGGCCATTGGTGTGCCTCACTATAGACTCACCAATGACCAGAACATTTGGTTGTGCACAGGTTAGCCTTAAGGGCATAGCAGTACAGGAACTGGATACAGTGTAACTATGTGTAGCTGTGGTTATATTTTAAAGGAGTGTTTATATGATGACCCAGGTCAATTCTTTTTGATTTTGTTGTGCAGAAGGTCTTAGTGTTTTAGGAAGGTTACCTGTAAGTGCCTCAGCATAAGTAATTTTATGTGTAGGGTCTTTACCTTGTGCAGTACCTGTTGCACAGCTTCTATAGGATTAGTTTTGGTTGTATGAGAGAGTTTTGCCTCCAGCATTAAAGTGTATTTACACCTCTCCTATACTTTATTGGTTTTATTAAGAATAAATGGTATGTCAGTATACACGAGGCAATTGCTACAATAACTCATAATACCCATATCAACCAGAATGGCCACAGAGAAAATCAGGAAGTGCATTTCCATGTCTGCTGATCTACTAGGTAGGAGTGAAGAAAATTTAAATATTGAATAGGTCAGTAGCACAAGGAATTTGATGAGCAATGCTCAGATATGTGCAAACTAGATGCTCTAGTATTTAAAAAAAATCTGTCTAGACAGTAAGGGCATTTTAAGGGAAGCTTACACTGTGACAGAACAGCATCTACACAGATTACAAAGGGGAATTTTGCTGCAAGATATCAGCGACTATGCAGATTGCTGCTAGGCACTACTGCATGGAGAGATGCAGTGCTAACTAAAGACTGTACAAAAGTTAAAATGTTCAGATATTCAACACAGAAACACTCAATTCATGCAGCTGTGATAAAAACAATGTGAAAAACAAGTGCCAAAACAATGGATATGGTAATATATTAGCTTGCTCATAAGTTATTAGCCAAGCATTGTGCAATGGTGATGCTTAAATAGAAGAGGAGATTCAATAAAAAACACAAAGAACACCCTGTGGCCAATCAAAAATGCACATTCCTCTTTACACAATCCCTAGCCAGAAAATTACATGGGTCCCCTCTACTCTCACTAAAGTGGAACCAAGGCAGTTCTAACTAGAGACTGTAAAAAGGTAAAAAAGCACAGATATTCAACACAGAAGCACTCAGTTAATGCAGCTATGACAAAAACAATGAGAAAAACAAGTGCCAAGGCAGTGAATAAGAGGTAATGTAAATCTTAGCTTTTGCAGAGTTTAGCAGAAACCAGCAACACTTTTCTTCTCGAGTAGCATGGTCACCAAACATAGCCAAATGCCTCAGAGCTCATAGTTTATGACACAAGAGTTGTGCAACTGAGACACTTAAAGAGCAGCAGAGATTCAATAAAAAACACAAATGAGGCCCTGTGGCAAATCAAAAACAGCACACTCTTCTTTCCTTTACAAATGGCTCAGATCCTCCTCTGCTCTGAAGTGGAACCAAGACAGTTCTAACTAAAGACTGTAAAAAAAGTAAAAATGTACAGATATTCAGCACAGAAACATTCAATTAATGCAGCAAAAAACAAGTGCCAAAATGGTGGATATGGTAATATAAGTCTTAGCTTTTGTAGAGTTTATCAGAAACCATCAACACTCTTCCTCAGAAGTATCATGGTCACCAAATGGTGCCAAATGTCTTGGGCACAGAGTTTCAAATTTTAAACAAGCTAGCCCTCTAGCCAGTAAAATAAAGACATAATAAGACTTACACCAGCAATGCCTAGCTCAGAAAGGCATATGCTATCCTATCCATCCCAAGAGTGTAGACCACAAACCTTCTTCCCCAAGTGCTTAAACCAGAACAAAGATAGTATTAGAATAACAGACACAATAAGCTTTCAACCAGCAATTCCCAGTTCAAAAGCGTATAAGCTATCTCTCCTGCCACAAGAGTGTAGACCACAAATCTTCCTAATGTAAGATAACTAACCAAAACCAGGTTCCACAACAGCATACTGTAAATCCAAAAATGCAAAATAAATGCTGCAAGGGTAAATCCAAACCTTTTAATGTCTTAAAACCAGAAGTCTTAGTATTTTCATTCGCCACCACTGAACTTCATCAGAAACAGAGTAGAAGAGGAGAGTGAGAATCCACCAACAGAGTTACCAATAACTGATATAGGGGGGTTCTTGACATCTCTCTCTTTAGGGCCATTAAATTTCCATTATACCCCATGGAGGACTTGACACTGATACAGAACTTCAACAAGTGCCTTGGGTGTCACTGGGCAATGCCCCTGATAGGCACTACCTTGTATATATATATATATATATATATATATATATATATATATATATATATATCATGTAGTAAAACCTACCAGATTCAGAACTATACCTATATGAGTATGGCCATTTTGCTCTTTTAGACAAATTTGAAATTCAGTTACAACTTCAGTATGAATAACGTATGTGGCCTATAAATTTACATGACAGTTTGTTTTATAGCTCTAGCCTCACAGCAATTTGAGTGTATGATGACACAGCATTCACACGTTGGTGTGTTTGCCTGTTCACATAAGTACTTTGATGTCAAGTTCCTCCATGTGGATGTTGGTTTGCCTGATGCCGGTGAAGTCTTTGAACCTGATGCCGATGATGATGATGGCATTACTGCCACATCACTGCACAGTCTACAGTTATGGTAGCACTGTCAGGCATGGGTAATGTGACTGGTCTATCACCTCCCCTTTCACAGAAGGTATTCCACCACCTGTGCATAACTTTAGTCTGGTGTTATCATGGTAGCACATGAATTGTCCTGTATAGTAACACAGGGTATACCGTCTTTCCTGCAGCTAAGACATAAATGGGTTGTAACAGCTCCCATGTCCATGAGGTGAGATACTGTGGCCAGAATACTGGTAGCTTTCAATGCCTTAGTTCCTGCACAATACTTTCCCTGAGAAGCTCCATGGCTACCATGCAACTAATGTACAGCACCTTCATACAGATGCAAGCTGATGCCTCAACAGCCATTGCAATGCTAATTGGTGTAGTATATGGTCTATGTGATGATATCAGAGAGGGCTTTGTCCATTTATACACCATTTTTCAAAGTCACTGTAGGGACTCTGTATCCTCAAGTTGTCCATATGTAGCTATACACCATGGGCATTGCCATTCTTGTGGCCAATTATCTTCTACTTCCGGTGGGGAAACTCACCATGGTACAATCAGGAAAGACTCTGGGTTTTATAGCATTCCTTTCTACACCTTATACCAATGTTGAGAGTATTGTGGGATGTTATAGATGCAGGCATAGATGAGATGTATGTGCTGAACCCGGGTTCCTATTAGATGACGGAAGATGCATTCTTTCAAATGCGTCTTGGTCGAACTTGAAAAGACGAAATGGCAAAATGGCGAAGTGGCATATAAGTGAATTTGCTTGGCCGCGTCTGTTACTTTGCCATTTTTGTCACTGTAGTGCGATCTCAGAGTTGGTATATTTAAGTAGGGGGGTGTGGGGGATGAAGCCTCCCACTTTATGTTATGTTTTAAGTGTTTTCTTTTTTTTTTGAAACAGCGATTTCTTCCCTTGGAAAAAAAAATCGCTGTTTTAAGCATTCAAGTTTGTAAGCTTTCGCTTACATGGGGTTGATAAATCATCGTTCACTTTTCTAAGTATTTGATGATCTAATATAGACCCACTGAACCCACCCTTAGCACATCCCAATGTTTATGCCTACAGTGCAGTCTGTTCCCTCTGACAACTGTGGATGGTGACACTGACATTCATCTGAAAGGGTTTCTCTAAGGGCAGGGATGTGTATGGTCACTGCAGACGCCTCCTGAGGATGTGGGAATCATGCCTGTGTGGTGCAGTGTCACACTCTACTCTGTACATTGCACACCACTTATATGTTCATAGGTAGGTACTAGGCTATTGGCCATAGGGTCTATATAAGCCTAGCCAAAAAGGTACCCTTGCTTTCGCCATCCAAGAAAATTATTTTCCTGTGCCCCTGTCAACCAGAGCCACAGAAGTGATCCCCAGGGTGAATTTCCTATTTCCCATCCAATCATCAAGATTTTTCTTGAAGAGTGCTAATGAGGAGCTCTGTTTGACATGGATAGGTAGTCTGTTCCAGAGTATGGGAAGTCTCTGGGAAAGGAATCTATCCCTCCAGCATGTTCTGTTTATTGTGGTGACAAGGTTTAGGTCCCTACATCGTGTAGCTCGGAGGGAATGGGATTTATTTAAGTGGAGCATGTCCAACAGCTCTGGGTTTGACATAGCCTTGTATGTTAGGCAGAGATCGCCTCTGAGCAGGTGATATGCAACGGAGTAAAGCTGGAGTTTTTTGAGACTGTCTGCGTAGGGCATCTGTTTGAGGCCAGTAATCCTCTTTGTGAGATATTTCTGTGACCTTTCCAGTTGTTGTAGCTGTCTTGTGAGGTACATACCAAAAGGGGCATTGTACTCTATAATGGGTCTAATGAGTGATGAGTAGAGGGGAACAATGACCTTTTTTTTTTCTTGATGAGAAACCTTTTGTGATGAGGTGTGCCACATAGAAGGATTTCCTTACCACTGTGGTGATGTGACTATCAAAGGAGAGACTACTGTCCACCTGTGTCCCGAGGTCTCATCACATTTTCGGTGTTAAGTAGACTACCACCTATGTGGTAGTTCATGGGTACAGAGTTTTTACCAAAGGGGATGACAATGCCCTTTTTGGCAATGAGCTTCAGGCCATGGCTTTGACACCAGGCATCTGTCTCAGTGAGGCCCTTTTGTAGGATGTCCACATCATTAGGAGTTTCAGTTATGGCTCCTAGTTTGCAGTCATCTGCAAACTTCATTAGCCACAGTCCACCTGTGTTAGCCTGTACTTCAGAGAAGTAGATACCAAACAGGAGAGGACCCAGGACTGAACCCTGTGGTATTCCACTTGTCACTGGTCTGAAGTTGGATTTGGAGTCTGCTACTTTCACAGTGTGGGTTCTGTCCATGAGCCAGTTGGCAACCCATCTTGTGACATAGGGATTTATACCTAGTTTAGTGAGTTTATCTATAATTCCAGAGTGGGGGATGGTGTTGAAAGCCTTGGCGAGATCTAGATAGGCTGTGTGAACCACCTTACCCTCATCTATGGCTTTGGTGGCTGTTTCAAAGAAGTCTATCAGATTTAGGACACATGATCTGCCTTTTACAAACCCGAACTGGATGAGGTCCAGAGTGTGGAGATTACCAATGTCTTTGTTTATGAGTTCCATGATGATACGTTCCATGGCCTTGCAGACCAGGCTCATCAGGCTAGTGGGGTGGTAGTTCCTGGGGTCCATCATGGCTCCCCATTTGTGGAGTGGGATAACCATTGTGGTGCACCATTCAGTGGGCACAAAGCCTGAGGTGAGGCTATGATTGAACATGTTACTTAGGTGGGGTGCCAGTTCATTCTGTAGTTCATGTAGAACGCAGCCTGGGATATTGTCAGGTCCCATGGATGTTATGTTCTTGGCTTTGGAGAGTGTGTTTTTTTACCTGTGCAGCCATGATTACAGGAACTTTGCATTCTTGCAGTATAGAGATGGGCCCTCTAGGGGGTGAGAGGGAGGTAAAGTTAGCACTGAACCTATCTGCCAGAATGATGGCAATATCAGTTGGTTCTGTATATTTAGTGCCATTGTGCTGTATCTCAGAACAGATCTGAGTGTTGCCATTGAGATTCTTGACATAGCTATAGAATGCTTTGTGGTTGTCTTTAGAGTCAGTGGCAATTTTGTTTTCGTAACTAGCTTTGGAGGATTTTATGAGGGATCTCAGCTTCTTACTGAGGCTGACCAGGGAGTTCATCCAGTCATGGGATTTTACTCTTTTTGCAACAATTTCTTTCTTCTGTTGTAGAGTTTGTTTATGACAGAGTACCACCAGATTGGCTTCCTTTTTTTGGAGGATAGCATCTTGGTTCTGTTAGGGATAGCACGATCCATGCACTCGTGTAAGTGCTTATAAAGTGCATTTGTGTAGGATTCAGCAGTCATACCTCTATTGTCTGTCTGCATGGGTGTCATGAAGTTTGCCACTTCTGTCTTAAGAAGTGTAAAGTTGGCTTTGGAGAAGTTTTTTACGGTGGTTTCCCTAATGGGGAGTGGGGGCAGGATGTGGCTGTCTAGAGTTATTAGCTTGTGGTCGGATCTGACCAACGAGTAATTGACCTCTGGTGTGGAACACCAGTGCCCATGTTGGTAATGACCAGGTCTAGGATATTGCTGCCCCTGGTGGGGGTGTGAATATGTTCATCCAAGGCATTGGAATTTATGAATTCCAGAAAACATTGAGCAAAAGAGTTGGTACACGAGTAGTTTTCCCAGTTAATGGTGGGGTAGTTGAAATCAACAATTATTAGGGTGTTGGGTTGTACCCTAATATTTTCCAGTGTATTAAGAAATGAGGAGTGGGAATCCTAGGGCAATGGTGGGGGGGGGTCTTAGAGTGAAATACTTTTGTCCTTATGTCCTGTTCAGGGCCTTGATGGCAATATGGATGTAATCAGTGCCTACGAGTATCTAAGGGAAAAGAGTTATTTCAAAAAATGCACACAAGATGGTGTTTCTCTTCTCTGTTGTGTCTAGGAATCAAATTTGCTGTAGCATGGCATCAAAAAATAAATAAATAAAACACTGATAGTAGTACCTGTGAGGCAGATGCCTGGGAAACACCCACTTTGTCCCCTGTTGTTTGATAGAAGGTCCTTACAGCCAGTATTCTCATAACTATACATGTCTTGATGTCCACAAGAATGGGTATTCCACATGTATGATGAGTCAGTATGTGAAGGCAATGCATCTGTACCATCTCCTGCATGGTATCTTTGTCCACACAGTAGCAATTCACTGATTCTTTGTTCTGTCTGCCTGATGTTAGTAATATGCACTAACACTAATCCTGTAGTTGTGTGTGTGTGTGTGTGTGTGTGTGTGTGTGTGTGTGTGTGTGTGTGTGTGTGTGTGTGTGTGTGTGTGTGTGTGTGTGTGTGTGTGTGTGTGTGTTAGTTTCAGTTTTAAAGCTAAATATTTGACCAGCTTCTCGCCATGCAACTACCAAAACTCATGTATTTGTACAAATTCCTGTTTGCATAAGTGGTGATTCCTTTTTTGCTATCATAATTCTAATTTCTTCTCCCATTTTAACTACATCATTACTTCTGGCATCTTCCCTTCTGTATCCACCATAGCTTGTTCTTATGTAAGCTGAGATTCTTGAAGTATCAAAATGCAGTCATCATAGGTTCATAGGTTCATAGGTTAGTACTAGGCTATCAGCCCTAGGGCCTATACAAGCCTAGCCATAACAATTCCCTGGCTATTTCTTCCCACACTATTTACTTCCCTGGACCCTGTCTAGCAGGGCGACTGACGTGATCCCCGGGGTGAATTTCCTTTCTCCCATGCAATAGTCAAGGTTTCTTTTGAAGAGGACCAAAGAGGCACTCTGCTTGACATGTATGGGCAATCTGTTCCAGAGTCTGAGGAGTCTCTGGGTCAGGAACCTATCCCTCCAGCATGTTTTGTTTATTGTGATGACAAGGTTTAGATCCCTGGAGCATGTGGCTCTGAGGGATTGGGATTTCTTTAAGTGTAGCATGTCCAACAGCTCTGGGTTTGACATGGCCTTGTATGTTAAGCAAAGATCGCCTCTGAGTAGATGATATGCGACAGAGTATAGCTGGAGTTTTTTAAGGCGGTCAGCATTCCACTATATATCTATATTTTTAAGTAAAGCTATAAAGCTATATGATCCACAATTCATGGCAGTACATCAAAGTTAAGATATAAATGTGGGTTGCCATTTTTATTTGTATATCTCCACCATTTCTGATTCTTACTCAAACTGACAGGGGAATGGGTAGAGAAACACCTCTTCCCAGTTTTTGTTTCAACCACATATTGACAGTCATGAATAGAATCCCATCAAGGCTAATCGTCTGCTTTAAAAAAAAAAATTAAAAGGTGTAGTATTTACTTGCATGGTACATTTTTCTGGAGATGTTCTCCCAGCCTTCTTTCTCCTCCCATTTCCTCACCTCCTCCCATGCTTTTGAATTCTTCTCTTATTTCCCATAATTGTTATCTAAAGCTGAGTGCAACACAAGACTACAATCACCATGTATAACCTCTTCATCCTATAACCATGTAAACTCCAAACCACGTCTCATAAAATCCAACAAGGAATTCATGGGTGTCCTTATTTGGATTGTATAGTGCTCTAAATTTCTAAAACATATATGTTCATGACACCTATCCCAAAACTCTTCCAAAATTATCACACACCTGCCTAATTGATCCTCTCTCACAAGAAGAACTGTAGAACTCAAATTCTTCCTCAGTAGGGTTATTATCCCCCTTTCATAATTCTTTTATTTGGAAATATATTCATCCACCTGCCAATTCTTACCTCTTGTTTTTAAAGTTTTTATTTTAGTCAATTTAGTTTCCCCTTAATAAAATATCAACTACCTTTTCTCCATGTATTTTTAAGACCTTTGCACTTTTCTACAGGTTGATGAATGACACCCACATTCCAGAACAAAATATGAAACAACTTTCACTCTTCCCCAACATAGACATGTGCACAAACACACAGACAAAGTTTGCAATTTTTCTTTGAAACCTTCCATCTGACTTCTACTAAAGTGTCTTTGGTGCTGGTGGCAATGCCAAAGCTAGTCAAAATGCATTGATTCAATGCCAGTGTGTGGCAAGAAAATACTGTATAAAAAAGCCAACACAAAACAAGCCTCATTTACATATTGAAAACAAATTATAATTTGTTATAGTGGTTTGCATTTACCTATAATGTACTTGGCTATAATGCAGTCAGAACCAAGAAATTTGTTTAACTATATAAGTCCTTGTGTAACATCTTTGTACTGCCTGCACCTTAAGTTGTATTTTCAGAAAAATATTTATATAATTTAGCCTAGCAGACCATACATCTTTTCAATATTCTTTCTTTTTTTACTTTAAATTTATCAGAATGAGTTTCTTGTTGATTTTCAGATAGTCTCCTTTCAATGCTTTTAATACTTTTTTGTTATCTGATCCCACAGTATATAACTTTGTTGATTATCAAAATAAAATTGCTGCTATAGAAACAAATTATTAAAATATATTAATTCTAAGCAGAGTAAGTAGGATTTGTAATCATTTTGCTTTATTTAAGCAACAGGAAACTTAGTTTGCATAATACTTTATGTATACTTTTACAATTTTTTCTTTCGTATGTTATCTCCCATAAATCATAGTCATTGTTCCTAATTAATCCTTACCGTATTACTTAAATTATATATTAATTTTCGCTATTCTCTTCCTCCAATATATGTGAATCTGTTATTTGTTTTCTGTAGTGTTCATCACAAATGGGATTACTGAGTTAATAATAACTACAGTCCTAATTCTGATAGTGTTTCGACAATTCTTCATCTAAGTTTGTTCTTGGTAAGCTCCCCAAGTCTATAATCAACAATTAATTCCAGGACCTTAATTGCCTTCATTTTGAAACTGTTTTTGACAAGTTGTGAGGTTTTAGATGACTGAAAAAGACTTATTTACTTGAACATTTCTTACATAGTGGCTGCTAATTCATAGCATGCTGACATAAATAATTTATAAGCTAACAGTAATTTGACATCACATAATATCAGAGTGCTACTTCATGTGAACTCAGAAGCACATTATTATAATCCATTTAATTCATGTAGTTGTTTCACTCTATTATCACTCTTGTGTTCATTTAAACATGTCCATAGCATGGTTATAAATTCTTGTTTTATTTCATAAATTAGGAATATATTTTGATTGTGTACAAAAAACATGCAAAAAGTGATGCTTTCCCCCAATTTATATATTCTAATAAATTAGTCAATCTGTTTATAAAGTAGGAGTCATCTCATATCTGGCAAGTAAAGTGAAGAACCTAAAGAAAGTCATTCAAAAACAGTGAGGTGAAGATTGCATTAGGTAATATAGCATGTCTCATATAATGTATTTGCATATCTTAGCTAAGTTACTTCATGATTATACTAATCAGAAGCTCAGAATAAAGCTGAAATGGGTCCCAAGTAGATCAAGCTAAGTTACGCAGGTCACTTAAATAAATAATAATGAACAAACAAACAGTTATGGCTAACATTTCTGTCTTGTGAAACAACATTAAACGATAATGTTTAGATATTAATTAATATCTAATCAACATTAAACGATAATGTTTAGATATTAATAATGCTTATTTTTCAGATATTAACTAATACATCAAGAGTGTGGCATGGGGGGCATGGCCAAGATGTGCTCTGAATAGCAGCAGTTATACTCAGCTCTATCTATAAAATATTTGTATGACAGGAATTATTGGCCAAAAGTTATTTGAGAAAGTTAATTTCTTCATCAACTAAATCTACTTAAATCGATCTACGGCCTCGTATAAAAATGTTGAAGAAATTCAGTGATTTTCCTGTCAAAAATACTTTGGATTTATTATCTCTTCACCAACAGTAGAATGTCTACTTCAAAAACAGCACACCAGGAAACCTCTCACAAAAAGGATTTACAATATTGCTAACCAACATACAGGATTTATCTACCGAAATGGATAAAATGGATCTAAAACTAGATATTTTTAAAAAAGACTGTACAAAACAAATGGAAAAGATTCATGAAGACCTACAAATACAAAAAACTCAAATATCAGGTATTGAACTAGCACTTAATGGCATTGACAGCAGAGTACATAAAGATGAGACCAATATAGAATACTTAATGAAGCAAAATACATTTCTACACTCTAAAGTGGATTATTTGGAGAACTGGTCACGCAAGAACAATATCAGAATATTTTTATCCAGTTTTTAGAATATTTGGCTTACAAGACAACATAGAAGGTAATAATCTACCTAAATTCCAAACATCTTGGATACACGAAGTCTTAGACCTGCCAGAATCCTTGTCCTATGGCATTGAGAGGGCAGACAGATCCTTGACTACATCCAAAACAAGTAAGAATAATTCATCTAAATCAGTAATAGTGAGATTTTTATCAACATATGTCAACATATGACAAAGCACTAGTACTTAAAACATCCTGGGCAAAAGCACCAATTAAATTAAATGACAACACCATTCATTTTGACAATGACTATTCTCCACTAGTAATAACAAAAATAAAGCAATTTTACCATTAATTAAAGAACTCAAAAAAGTGCAAATAAAAACTCATCTGTTATTCCCTGCTAGACTTAAAATCTTCTTCCAAGATGGCATCAAAACATTTGAAGAATTGGATACTGCCCTTACTTTCATGAAATCCAATAACATTATTGAAAAATTAGAAGAAATGAACTGGGCAAGTGCAAGTCTTAAAATATTAGAAGAAAATGACAGTTGGAAAACATTGGAAAAGAAGAAAAAGCTTAAAAAATAATATTTTTATTTTCAACTAGCAACTCTAAATCTAAATATAGTGACTTATGAGTAAAACAATGTCTTCATGCCCATGTATATGTCTTTTAAGTTTGTCATTAAGACATATATATGCATATATTAACACACACATATATATATATATATATATATATATATATATATATATATATATATATATATATACTATAGCCATGTATATAAATGTTTAAACATATATGTTTCCAAAATAGAGTATAATCTAAGTACATATTTCAATATTCATCATAACCCCTTTTTTTCTTCTCTAACCTTGTTTCTATTGAGTACTGTGTGTAGTAGAAATGTTACAAAATAATTTGCAGTAGTGGGATACCTCTGATCTGTTATGTTGACTAGATATACTAAATGCAACTATGATTTGAAATGGGGTTAAATGAAGGGAGCAACACTGATGACAGCATATGGATTGACAGCTTCTAAGAAGGTATTGAACCCTGGGTTTTTAGCCTCAATGCATCTCAGAGTAAGAAATGTAGCAGGATAATCTCGATGTTGGTTAGACTGCAATGTAATTTAACTTCATGTTATGCTTTTGTGGGATTGGAGTGCAGCTGATCTGCAGTTCTGTCATGGTCAATTCATGGATGGTAATTTATGCGGCAGTCTCATTTCAACATAAAGTTTTTGTGATGTATGTTTGTAAGATTGAAGCACATAGCAAGAGCCCATTATTCTCATAGACACAAAACAAATTCAAGAATTGACAGAGTTTTGATCTCAAATGAGTTAACAGATGATCTTATAAAAGTAAAGGTCATTTCATGTCCCATGTCAGATCACAACTCGATAACCTTTGAACTACTAAGACAATACACGATATTATAATTAGAAGAATACCAGCATACATAACAAAAATGAAAGAATTTAAGGAATTTCTATTATTAAAGATACAAGACTTTATTACACTAAATAATACTGGAGAAACTTCAGAAATATACACATGGGATGCTTTAAAAGCTTATTTATATGGAAAAGTACTTACATGGTATAACAATAAAAGAAAATCCTGGGATAAAGATTTATTAGATATACAAAGTAAACTGGACAAGTTAAAACTTAACACTGAGAGAAATAATGAAGGAAAAAATAAAGAAAAAAGAATAAAACTAAATAATAAATATTTAGAGATTTTAAATCACAAAACAAAGATTAATATAGAGAAATTTAAATTTATAAACTTTTCAACTAATCCTAGATCTCTAAATATCTTAACAAACAAAACCAAAAGACTTAAAAAATTCAACTACATCAAAGAGATTTATTCTCCAAAAAAGTGAAGATTAGTTTCAGGCTTACAAAATATCTTATCTGAATTCAAAGATTTTTTTCATAAAATTAATCAGAAATCACAACATGTAGACCCTAAAGACTATGTCAAGTCTTTCATAACTAAATACATTAAAAATGGACTATCACATGAACAATCCATTAATATAGATAAACCAATATCGCTCAAAGGCGTGCAAAATCAGATAAAACTTAAATCAAACAAAGCACCTGGGAATGATGGTATTATACCAGAAATATATAAAATTCTTCCAGAATCTGCACTAAATTTATTACACAAAGTTTTTAATATATCCTAAAATAATACAATTATCCCCATCATGGAAATATACATTTATTTCCCCAATAAATAAAACAAATAAAGATCCCACCAAATGCTCTTTATATAGACCAATCTCTTTATTAAATGTTGATTACAAAATGTTCATGTTTATATATGCAGAAAGGATTAAGAATGTTTTACCATCATTAGTTAATGAAGACCAAACTGGTTTTATTGTAAATAGAAATACAATAACATTAAAAGAACAATTACCCTGATAGATGCTGCAAAAACATTAAATAGAAACTTAACTCTAATAAGCTTAGATATAAACTGTGCTTTTGATTCAGTTAACTGGGATTACTTATTCATACTTTTAAAAGAGGTGAACTTCTCGAATAATTTTATAAACCTTATATTCAATTTATATAAAGATAGTCAAGCCTATATTAAAATTGGTACTACTATTTCTAAGAAAATACCCATTATAAAGGGAACTAAACAAGGATGTCCCCTGTCACCACTACTATTTACATTAATTATTGAACCATGGGCCAACTTAGTAAGGGAAGATGAAAGAATTGAAGGTTTCAAGTTAAATGCTGTTACTTCTCCTAAACTGCAATTATTTGCTGATGTCATTTTAATAACTTTGGAAGAAAATAACAAATCTATCCCAGCAGTATTTGACAATATTAAGTTTCAAAAAAAATAGCTGGTTTAACTTTTAACAATAATAAAACCCAAATACTTCTTGGTAATATAAAAGGAATTGCAATTCCTCAGAAACATAAAAAATATATCCCTCAGAATAATCAAATAACATATTTAGGAATAGTAATTACAAACAATATCAAAGATATTGCTCAATTAAACTATAATAACTGTCTAACTAAAATAGAAGATTATATAAATAAATGGAATAGACTACTATTTACTATGGAAGAAAGACTGTCAATCATCAAAATGATTATCCTCCCTAAAATACTTTACATAATTCAATTGTTGTCATTACTCCCTTCTAAAACTATAATCAAAATGTTCAATACATTAATGATAAAATTCTTTTGGCATCCTAATAAGCCCAGAATCACTTTAAAGTATAACATGTATGATTGGACAAATGGAGGTATAAGTTTTCCAAATTTGGAATTATACACAATGTCCTCGATTATTAAATCTATTTCTCTCTTAATTAACAATAACTTTTCTTCAAAATGGAATTTATACTTAACTTTACTATGTTGAGATTCTACTATTACACTAAAAAATCAAAAAAAAACCCCATTAATAATAAAGAATTCTATCTTATGGTTGATAAAAGATTTCTTTGTAACACAATCAGTTAAATCATATAAATCTAACTATATGCTAACCCTTTTAAAAACATTTAGAAATTACATCTTTAAGTTTACAAATTATAAAGTATGGTTCTTTTTTCTCTACCCAATATCCTTCACTCAAGGCCTTATGCTCTCAACAGACCTCACAAAAATGTTAATTTTCAAAGAGAAAGGTTTAACTTATTGGTCCCAATTAATGAGAAAGGACAAAATTATTCTTTAGAGGACCTAAAAATTGAATTTAAAATAGAAAGCCTATATTGGTTAAATTTACAAGAATGTAGACAATATTTATCAAATGTTCTAGACTTAATGCCCCGAGATTTAATACAATCTATACCAAAAATAATATAATTTCTAACTATAAGCACTCAAAATGCAAATATTGCTAATATTACACTATCACATATTTATAAAATATTAAGAGATGAAACAAGTCAACATCCTGGAAAATACTGGGACTACTTTAATACAATTAATTCTCATCTTCCCAATGATCTATTTGTTGTATCTTTTGGCTTTTCTCAGTTAGGGGTTGCCACAGCGGAACTCCGGTCCGCTAATGATTGGCAGTAGATTTTTACGTACCGACTTGCCAGCTCTGACGCACAACCTTCAACGAAGGTTTGCCCATTCACGCATGTCTCCACACAGAAGATGCTTTAGCTGAGAATCGAACAGGACATCTTTCTGTAAGGCGACAATGCTACTTCAGCAGCACCACCACAGTAGCCCAATGATCTATATAAACTTAATATTTTAGAATCAGCCTATAAAACTACATGTTCCTTAAAGTGGAGAATTTACACTTGGAAATTTATGCACAGATCCTTCATTATACCACATATTAAAAATTCAACAAGAACATAAATATGTGTTGGAGATGCAAAAAGATATTGAAAGCTGATTGGTATCATATGTTCTACAATTGCATACTATTAACAAAATATTGGGAAGATATAAATTGTTTTTACAAGGCTTGTTTACAGATAATTTCATGATAACCAAGTCTTACACTCCAATGCATCAAAGTGCTAATAAAATAAAATATCCAATAATATGGACAGTAGTGACAGTAGCAAGGAAAATAATAAATTGGAAATCTGATTCTCCCCATCATTTCGAGAATTTAAAATGCTTCTCACTGAAGTCTGCAATCTAGAACTTCTGACCATCAAGTCAAGAACTAATAGAAATATAAACAAAATCAATATGCGGAAAAATTATTTGATTTGCTAGAAAAATGTTAATTGCGAAGAACATATTTATTAAAATCTGATATTCATGTGAATGTCATTGTAAATAGTTATGTTCCTTTGTTAGTTATAAATTGTTTAACTTTTGTATTGAATATACTTGAACATCTTTTGTATTTAGTTCTTTTATTGAAAATTCAATAAATCTGTTTTCAAAAAAAAAAAAAAAAAAGTGTGGCTTAAATGATAGTTTTCAGCTTGACAGATGATAATGCCATGTTGAAATATTTGCATCATTGGTCACCGTTATATAGAGAAAACCCTTAAAATCTACTAAATTCTATAAAATACTGTAGTGTTTTGGCATGTAACACCATTATGTCTTTTTCACACCTTTAACTAAGCTCATCGTCTGTGCCCTGACTAGACATAGCATAGCCCTTGAAATAAGCAGTAAGGAGCTTCTCCAGAGGATAAATAATCTGTTGAGTGAATCATCTAAATCAATGGCTACAAAAAGTGCATATATTTTTTAAATTAATAAAGGCATTTTAGTTGCTCAAGTAGTCATAAATATATGAATGTATCATTAACGTTCAGCTGTTCCTTATAAAGTAGGAAATAGTGCATCTAAATTTATTTTACCTTTTTTACAGTTAGCTGCCATATATGTCCAGAACTGTGGGTAAGATACCATGGCAAATGTTACCTATTGTCCAAGGAAGAAAGAGACTGGAATGCCTCCAAAGAGTTCTGCTCCACCCAGAGAGCATCGCTGTTTACAAACCCTGATAAAGATTTGATGGTAAGGAAGACATTTTCATTCCTACAAAATAATTTGATTTGTTCTTTCCCTCTGGTATACATTTTAATTACTTCATAGAATAGTAGAATTTCTGGAATGATAATAAGAAACTGAAAAATATGCAGTTGGAGAGTTTGTAGCTAGAAAGAGCAGTTAAACAACTTTTGCATGGATGGGGCCTGGATGTAAAATGAAACCAGGTCCCTAGAATCAGGCAAAAATAGAGCACTGCAGGTATAGCAGGCATGGGATTTCTCCCTATTGAAATATTGCCCCGCAAAATGCTGACAAAATATGCAGTTGGAGAGTTTGTAGCAACACCAGAACTTACACATACCAACTCTGAGATTGCCATACTTCAGAGAAATGGGAATATTCTGGGAAATGGCCATCTCCGACTTAAAATTTGTAAGGTCATTTTTCTCCCATTCAGTTTCCAGGTTTAGGGACTCACTCTAGAAAGTCCTGATATTTCAAAAAGCTATAGAGGAGGGGTCAGAAAGAATAGGAGAACAATAAACCTGCTAGTCATGCATAACTTCTTTTCAGTATAATCCATAAGTGTAAGTATAATGCTGGAGGAAAATATCCCAACAAGAAAAAAATGTAAAACTAAAAACCTGTTTCAAGGGGATTTAGACAGAATAGAAAATCCACTGGTTCAGGAAGCTTAGATTATTTCATAGGTTCATAGGTTCATACTAGGCTATCTGCCCTAGGGCATTTATAAGCCTAGCCAGAGTGTGTTTGGCTTTCGCCACCCATTTTAAATGAATTTTGCTATGCCCTTTTTCGAGGTTAGTGTACTGTGCCTCTGTCTAACAGTGACACAGAAGTGATTCCTGGGGTAAACCTATGATCTCCCATCCACTCATCAAGATTCCTCTTGAAGAGAGTCAATGAGGGAATCTGCCTAACCTGGACTGGGATTTTATTCCAGAGTGAAGGGAGCCTCTGGGTTATGAATCTGTCCCTCCAGCATGTCCTATTTATTTCAGTGCTGAGGTTGAAGTCTCTCGAGGGCGTGGCTCAATGGGATTTGGATTTTCTGAGGGGCAGCATGTCCATTAATTCTGGGTTGGACATGGCTTTATACGTCAGGCACAGATCGCCTCTGAGCAGGCAGTATGCCACTGAGTAGAGCTGGAGTTTCTTTAACTGGGCAGCATATGGCATCTGTTTGAGCCCTTTGATCCTCTTGGTGAGGTACTTTTGGGGTCTTTCCACTTGCTGCAGGTTTCTGGTAAGGTACATCCCAAAAGGGGCATTGTACTCAATTATGGGCCTGATGAGGGATGAGTAAAGAGGCACGATGACCTCCCCTGATCTAGATGTGAATCCCTTCATGATTAGGTGGGCTATATAAAATGTTTTTCTAATCACTTTGGCCATGTGGTTTTCAAATGAGAGATAGCTATCAACTTGGGTCCCCAGGTCCCTAATTACTTCTTCCGTACTTAATGGATTACCACCTATGTGGTAATTTGTGGGCACTTTGTTTTTCCCAAAGGGGATGACTACACACTTTTTGGTGTTTAGCTTGAGGCCATGGCTCTGGCACCATTTGTCTGTTTCTATGAGGTCCTTTTGTAGGATGCTTGTGTCGGCTGGAGAGTCGATTATGGCGCCTTCATTTTGAAACAGTTTTTTTGACAAGTTGAGAGGTTTTAGATAACTGAAAATGACTTGTTTACTTGAACATTTCTTACATAATGGCTGCTAATTCATAGCATGCTGACATAAATAATTTATAAGCTAACAGTAATTTGACATCACAGTATATCAGACAGAGTGCTGCTTCATATGGATGCAGAAACACATTATTTTAATCCAGTTACTTCATGTAGTTGTTTCACTCTATTATCACTCTTGTGTTCATTTAAACTTGTCCATAACATGGCTATAAATTCTTGTTTTCATTTCATAAAGTAGGGATATATTTTGATTGTCTACAAAAGACATGCAAAATGTGAGGCTTTCCCCCAATTTATAAATTCTAATAAATTAGTCAATCTGTTTATAAAGTAGGAGTCATCTCATATCTGGCAAGTAAAGTGATTAACCTTAAGAAAGTCATTCAAAAACAGTGAGGTGAAGATTGCATTAGATAATATAGCATGTCTCATATAATGTACTTGCATATCTAAGCTAGGTTACTTCACGATTGTACTAATAAGAACCTGAGAATAAACCTGAAATGGGTCCCAAGTGGATCAGTGTAAGTTATGCAGGTCACTTAAGTAAATAATAATGAGCAAACAAACAAACAGGCATGGCTACCACTTCTTTCTTGTGAAACAGCATTAAAGGATACTGTTTAGACATTAATTAATATCTAATCAGCATTAAAATATATTGTTTAGATATTAATTAATAATGCTTATTTTTCAGATATTAACTAATGCCTCAAGAGTGTGGCATAAGTGATAGTTTTCAGCTTGATAGATGATAGTGCCATGCTGAAATATTTGCATCTATGGGTGTGATCACCATTATATAGAGAAAACCCTTAAAATCTACTAAATGCTATAAAATATTGTAGTGTTTGGCATGTAACACCAGTATGTTTTTTCACACCTTTAACTAAACTCATCTTCTGTGCCCTGACTAGACAGAGCACAACCCTTGAAATAAGCAGTAAGGAGCTTCTAAAGAGGATAAAGTGAATCATCTAAATCAATGGCTACAAAAAGTGCATATATTTTTTAATTTAATAAAGGCATTTTAGTTGCTTAGTCACAAATATATGAATGCATCATTAATGTTCACATGTTTCTTATAAAGTAGAAAACAGTCCTTCTGAATTTATTTTACCTTTTTTACAGTTAGCTGCCGTATATGTCCAGAACCATGGATAAAATACCATGTCAAATGTTACCTGTTCTTCAAGGAAAAAATAGACTGGAATGCCTCCAAAGAGTTCTGCTCCACACACAGAGCATCACTGTTTACAAACCCTGATAAAGATGTGACGGTAAGGAAGACATTTTCATTCCTACATAATAATCTGACGTGTTCTTTCCTGCTAGTATACATTTTAATTACTTCATAGAATACTAGAATTTCTGGAATGATATTAGGAAACTGAAAAATATGCAGTGGAAAGGATTGCAGCTAGAAGAGCAGTTACAACATTTGCATGGATGGGGGGTGGATGTAAAATGGAACCAGGTCCCTAGAATCAGACAAATGTAGAGCACTGCAGGTATAGCAGGCATGGGATTTCTCCCTCTTCAAATATTGCCACACAAAATGCTGAATTCTGATAAGACCAAGAAAATGGCAAATCTTGAAGATCACTCTTCTCATTTAAACTACTTTTTTGCAGGGAGGGCAATCCCTAAACACCACCAGAACTTACACATACCAACTCTGAGATTGCCATACCTCGGAGAAATGGGAATATTCTGAGAAATGGCCATCTCAGACTTAAAATTTGCAAGGTCATTTTTCTCCCATTCAGTTTCCAGGTTTAGGGACTCACTCTAGAAAGTTCTGATATTTCAAACAGCTATAGAGGAGGGGTCAGAAAGGATCGGAGAAAAATAAACCTGCTAGTCATGCATAACTTCTTTTCAACATAATCCATAAGTGTAAGTATAATGCTGGAGGAAAATATCCCAACAAGAAAAAAATGTAAAACTAAAAACCTGTTTTAAGGGGATATGTGTGTGTGTGTGTGTGTGTGTGTGTGTGTGTGTGTGTGTGTGTGTGTGTGTGTGTGTGTGTGTGTGTGTGTGTGTTTATCCATCTGTGCTGTAGGAAAGACTTGTTTTCTCTCAATGAATGTGTACAGTAAGCATTTCTGCTGTCTTTGTTGTAGGAGTTTCTGAACTGCCATCTTTGAAGTAATCAAATTGTCTGTCCACCCCACTGCTGCTTCAATTTCAGGCTTCAGTCCTGCAATATTCCATTTTTGTGCAGCCATACACCCCCGTCACTGCTGCTATCTTCCTGACAATCATCATCTTTCAATTGGACTGCAATGGCCTGTGACAGACATGAGAAATCATGACTTAATATGAAATCTTACCCAAGTGTCATAAACCTATTCATTTAGACAGAATACAAAATCCACTGGTTCAGGAAGCTTAGATTATTTCTTTTTGGGTTGCAACTCATTCCTACTCCTAGTTCACAAGAAATGAGTATGAAATTGTTTTTAGTAGCATATAAGGTGATCGTTACTTTAGCAACCATGGAGGAACAAATACTTTAAAAGCGTAAGTGACAGTTCCACTTGTACATGAATGAACCACCCTCACTCTGTAGTGGGTGATCAAAGTTTGCTATAATGCATGTCTGGTTTCAATTCAAGTCAGGAATAACCATAACCATTTCAGCAAGCAAAAAGGTTCTCTCTTTCACTGCAGTACAATGGAAGCTGTGTGACGCTACACATGGAACTGAATTGCTGCCATTTCAAAGCTGTCAGACGAAAACTGATGGAAGAAAATTTCTTCAATCATCTTATATACAAACTGGTCTACTGAAGCAAAGTTTTTTTATGGCAGTAGCCAAGTTCATCTAAAACAATACTGCTATGTCTGGATATTTTTGTTCGCATGTTTTGTATATAATGTTTTTTTTCTTTCAAAGTTTGTCAAATATACCAACAAATATGTATGTGGCATTTAAAGGAGACACTTCAAAAAGAAAACATGTTATTGCTTGGACCACAGGGAGTCATTTACTTCAAGGTGCAAACAGCGGTTTAAAAGTTAGACTGATTAATTCCAAACTGTTTGTGTTGATCATGTTCTGACTGGACCTTATGGGTAGTCCTTTAGTTCAACCAAACTGGTTTGTGCTGATTACATTCCAGCAAGAGTAAAACTGTCTAGTGTTTAAAGTACTTCCTATGATTAGGCAGTGGGTTGGGTTACACTGACAGAAGTTTCTTCACAGACACACAAACACACTTCTTTCTCTCATTCTCTCTCTCTCTCTCTCTCTATATATATATATATATATAGAGAGAGAGAGAGAGAGAGAGAGAAAGAGATATAAAGATAGATATAGGTAATTGATGGTGTACTACCTAAATACGTAAGGCCTTAACTGAGCCTCCAGGAATGAGGTTTCTTACAGAACTCTTATATTGTTATTTAGAAACTTGTTGGAAAGCCATTATTTCCTTCATTAGCTCACATCACAAAGGATAAGGATGGCACTGATTTTTTTATGTCTAATATCATACATCATGGTTGACTGAACCTGACTTTTATGTAACCTTGATGTTCATAGGTAAGTACTAGGAAAGCTGCCCTTGCTGGCCACTTTAAGCTTTGCCACTTCCATTCTTGTGCTCAAAATAACCTATCCCAATTGTGTATGCATTGGCCTTACCCATCCCATGATCGATAATTGTTTATTAGTTGTACAGGTGACACTCTGTTAATTCTTAACAAGTTTCTTAAGCGAATGTTAATTCTCTTTATATAATCATCCCACATCAAGATGGCTTGGCTCCACTAAGTTACTGGCTGGAACAAGCCAATATTTATTCGTTTGAGTTTAATGACTTTCTTGTCCAGCTCTGTGAGCTAGTACATAGGTTCATATGTTTTTACTATGCTAACAATCACAAGGGCCTTTTTAAGCCTAGCCATACATCTCAAGTCTCAAACACTTTCTTGTACACTTGATAATTGTAAGCAGTGGCTTGGGAGATGAAACATTTACAAGGAGGGGCTTGGAAGATGAACCATTTACAGGCAGCCTGTGTCCACTGGAGAGATAGGTGTGCCAATCCAGGGATGAATTTCCTGTTTCCCATCCAATTGTCAAAGTTAGACTTGAATAGGGTTAGTGAGAACTCTGCTTCACATAGAGGAGGAGCCTCTTCCAGTAAAGGGGTAGTCTCTGGAATACATACCTGTCTGTCCAACAGGTCTTATTTATATCACAGGCAAGGTTTAAGTCTTTAGGATGGATATCTCTGATTATGTTTGTTTTGGGATATGCAGGAGGTCCATTAGAGTGAGGTCTGATAATGCCTTGTATGCCAGGCATAGATCTCCCCTCATTAGCCTACAGACAGAATACAGAGCTAGGGCCTTGAGACGGTCTGCATAGGACATGTTACTTACACCCTGTATTCTTTTAGTGAGGAACCTCTGTGGACATTCTAATTGTTGGATATCCCTAGTTGTGTACATATCAAAAGGGGCACTGTACTCAATGATAGGTCTGATGAATTCCAAATACAGTTGAACAATGATTTCCTTGGACCTAGACAGCATACCTTTGTTTCTAACTTGCACAACATAGAATGAGTTCTTCACTACTGCAGACAAGTCATGGTCAAAGGCTAGATTACTGTCTATGTGTGTCCCCCAAGTCACTGACTACTAGGTCAACTCTTAGGGATGTGTTGTCAGTATGATAGTTATCAGGGGTGGATGACTTCCCAAAGGATACTATTATGCATTTCTTGACATTTAGTTTTAGTCCATGGCTGTGACAACAGTTGTTTGTCTGTGTCAGCCCTTACTGGAAAACATTTGTGTTTGTTGGGATTCAATGACAGCTCCTAATTTGCAATCATCTGCAAATTTAGTCAGCCAGAAGCCATTGACAATGGCCTTGACTTCGCAGATGTAAATGCAAAAAAGGAGCGGTCCCACTTCCAATCCCTGAGGGATTCTGCTTGTGACTGGCCTATTTGTATTGGTGGACACCCCATTTATAACTTCTTGGGTCCAGTCTGTGAGTCATCTGCCTATCCACTGGGTGACATAAGGGTTTGTACCCAACCTCTTGAGTTTGTCATCAATGCCTGAGTGGGGTATTGTGTCAAATGTCTTGGCAAGTTCAAGGTAGGCTGTGTGAACCATTTTGCCCTACTCCATTGCTTTGGTGGCCTTCTCAACGAAGTCCACCAAGTTGAGTAGGCATAACCTGCCCTTGATGAAGCCAAACTGGGTTGGGTTCAGTGTTTGGAGGTTTTCTATGTCATTGTTGATCATTTCCATGATAATTCTTTCCATGGCTTTGCTTATGAGACAAGTGAGACTTCTGCATCTGTAGTTTCCAGGGTTTGTAGATATCTCACCTTTGTGCAGATGGATGGCTGTTACTGTTCTCCATTCATGAGGCACAAAGCTTATTTGGAGGCTACAGTTAAACAGCATATTTAGAAGGCCTGATAGGTCATGTTTCTTGCTATTTAGAAAGCATCCTGGGATATTGTCTAGGACCACGGATACGTTGTGCTCTGCCTTAGAGAGAACATTAAAAAACTGTTCCCCAGTGATAGCAGAGGAAGTTATATTTGATAGTTCATAGGTTAGTCTTAGGCTAACTGCCCTTGCGAGCCATTTTAAGCCTAGCCAATTATCCCTTGTGAGGCTCATACCCTACATATTGTGTTTGTAAGGCAAATACCTTAACCATTAGGCCACCCTCCCAACTGTATTTCCTGAGGGAAGATTGAAGGGGGGTAAAGTTGCAGTTGAATTTGTCAGCCTGTTTGCTATATCTTCTGGCTCAGTATAGGTGGCTCCATTAACAATAAGTTCTGTACACAATTGTGTATTGCCTTTGAGGTTGCAGACATAGCTGAATGCCTTTTGGTTGTCCTTGGCATGGGAGGCCAAATTTACCTCATATTTGGCTTTGTAAACTTTATTTGTCCTCTGAGTTGTTTGTTTAATTTGACAATAGTGCTTTTATGCTGATAACTGCTACAAATCCTAATTTTTGCCATGATTTTCTTATTTTTGTTATACAGCCTATTGATGTTGTGATTCCACCGGGGTGACTTGTTTTTTGAGTTAGTTCGACATTTCTTCCTGATGACTACAGATGCCTCTCTGCAGCTATTAACATGCTTGTACAGAGTTTCTCTGAATGGTTCAGCATAGGCAGCAGTGTTCTCATGGTTTATTTGGGCTTGACATTTTGTCAGGTAATCACTTAATAGCAAGAAGTTAGCTTTAGAGTAGTTCATGAATATTCTTCAGTAGCTGGGGTTCCACATTTTATTTTTACTTCAAAGAACACCATTTTGTATTTCTTAGTCCAAATATATATATATATATATATATATATATATATATATATATATATATTTTTTTTTTTTAATTATTATGCCAAAGAATGCTTTTGGCAGGTTAAAGAAATTGTTATGGGGACACATTTTGCTTCCAATTATGTCAGTATATTTATAGTTTTTTTTTAATACAAATATATATTTATGGTGAGGGCAAAAATCCCTTTTTGACTGATATTTTTGACTGATATCAACCTGTGAAGATGCTACCTGAATGTGGATGATTTGGCAAGTGTATGCTGATAAGGTCAATGACCTTATTTATGCCTTGAACAACAATTAATTTGATTTAGCCTTTATGGTACATACTGGTAGTTCTACTAACAATTTCCAAGATTTGAATATTTCTAAAATGGATGATGGTTCTCTAAAAACTGTAATTTACAGGAAGGATTTTTCTAAAAATGCACTTTTGTCACATGATTGTTGTCATCCATGTGATATGGTCAGTAAGCGGGGTTGCATCATGCATGTACAAGTAGAACTGTCATTTATGCTTCATTAGTGTTTGTTTCCTCCTGCTTGCTATAAGTAACCATCAGCCTATATGCTACTAAAAACAATTTAATACTCTTGTTTCCCAGAACTAGTACAAGGAATGGGTTCCAACCCAAAAATAAAGAAATAACCTAAGCTTCCTGAAACAGTGGATTTAGTATTCTGCCTAAACTTATACATTCATGGCACCTAGGTAAGATTATAAATTAAGTCATGCTTTCTCCTATCTCTGTCACAGGCCATTGCAGTCCAACTAAAGGAAGAAGATTTTCAGAAAGATAGCAGAAGTGAGGTTGTATGACTGAACCAAAGTGGAATATTGCAGGACAGAAGCATGCAAATGAAGCACCAGTGGGGTGGGCAGAAGATTTGTTAACGTCAAAGACAGCAGTTCAGAAACTCCTACAACAAAGACTCACAACAGAAGTACTATACACATACAGGTCTTTCTTACAGTACACACACACACACACACACACACACACACACACACACACACACACACACACACACACACACACACACACACACACATATCACTTCACACAAAGCTATTCCTAAAATTAAATAATCCAACAATCCTTTTGGGTAGCTGAAGGACTTCAAGGTACACAAATCACCAATAAAAACAAACAACAGATGTCCACTGTTCGATAAATATTTAATCAAGTAAAAAATAAAACACACAGAGCTTTTGAGTTAAACTCTTTTTCAATGGGATGAAGCTAGGCAAAAACGCATCTATGATATACTTAGATACAGCCACCCAATTAACATCACTTAGCTTAAAATAAACACATTATATATAACAAGTTAAAAGCATAAAATATAATTAAATCATGCTTATCTTTTGAAGGAGGTTTTATACTGTTGCTGCTATTCAGTTCAGCCTTCAGTTTCCACACAGGCAAAGTAAGGTGAAGCAGTCTGTGAGCTAGATAGCTTCACAGATGCACCCAGGCAAATGTTGACTACTGGATCATCTATTGAGAAAGTTAATACACCTAGCAGCTCTCAGAGTTCTTCATCTGAAAAGGGAGCAAGTGTTTCATCTAAATTGAGTGAAGGGAATATCAACAACACCCCTTTTTTAGCACAGACACGTTTCCAGTTACAACAGCTGATAGCAGTAAAAGAAAAAGACGAGGAGAAGCAACAGCTGAAAATGGACAAGAACCAAGGAAGAAGATGAACAGTTAAAGCAACACAACACGTTAGACCAGGAAATAGGATCCAAGAGAATGAAGAAGTGACTATAAAGTGCAATAATGTACTTAATTTATTTAATTATGTCTTAGGCATGTACCAACTGCAGTTACTAAGTAAAGGGCTTTTGTTTATTCAATCTGCTGCTGGGGACCTAAATGAATTGTTGAAAGAATTGCGACTGTTTGCTAGATCTTTGGACTTAAAATTGCTGTTTAAGAACAATTTTGACTGTGATAGTGCTCCTTTAAAATGTGCTAGTACTTTTATTCCTGAAAATAATCCTACAGTTAAAGCCTTTTTGAATATATGTGAACAAGGAAATATATGATGTTTTCTTTATCAAACAGAAAGGTAACAAATTCTGCAATCTTACTAGAACTGAATGCGAAGCATTTATTTCTCTTTGTTCAAATGATGATATAATTAAGCCTGCAGACAAAGGTGATATGAGAGTAATAATGAATGTCAATCAGTATGAATGTTGGATGCATAAAATTCCTATCTGATGCCAGCACTTTCTCTAAGGTTAATAGAAGTTTTGCCAACAATTTTACAATGAAAGTGAAAGGATATTTATATGATTTGTTAATAGATAGCACAATAACACCTGAAATGTACAACTTCTATTTAGCTCATCCCACAATTCCATCCATATATGGACTCCCTAAAATCCATAAAAGCCTAAAGAAACCACCCACGAGGCCCATAGTTTCTGGCAAAAGATGGGTGACTACAGCAATATTAAAATATCTAGATAAGCAATTAGCCTATATTTTAAAATAATGTGGTAGTTAGAGATTTTTTGACGAGTTTAAATGAATGGTCTAAAGCTAACTCATGTGGTAATATTGTTATGGTAACCATGGATATTAATCCTTATTTACAGTTATTCCCAAAGAGTATGGAAATGAAGCAATAAGGGAATTTTTGAATGCACATAGTCAATATAGTATAACTAAGGTTGAACTGCTGTGTTCTATGTTAGATTGTGTTTTGAATAATAATGTATTCATGTTCAACAAGAAATTTTATCATCAGCGACCAGGTGTAGCAATGGGTACACCAGTCACGAATACATATGCTAACCTTATACTAGCCAAATGGGAAGAAAAATTTATATTTCATAAAAAAATGGGGTGTATAGAAATGAGAATGTGTTATTTTTTACGTGTTTTTTTGACAATGTATTTTTTCTATGGAAGGATCATAGTGGTGAGCTTACATCTTTTATTTATTATTTGGACTCAACAAATTTCTTGGTATTTGATGTCAAATCATCAAGTGATAACATCAATTTTCTAGACATTACGGTTTCTAAAAATGATATTGATGTCAATTCTGTAATTTATATGAAACAAGTACAATCAGTAAGGTATGTACATTCAGAAAGTATGCACCCTAGGCACATCTTAAAGGTGTTGTTAAGAGTCAGTTCATGAGAACAAGTAGGCTAAGTACAGATAATGTGATGTTCGTTAAAGAGATGGAAGGTATGGCAAATGACTTTATAAATAGAGGTTATAGTGATACACTCATTGAAGAACCGAAAAGTTTGGTGAAAGATTTAAGAAAGGATGTGGCAAAGCCATATCTGTCTGGAGAAAATAGTAGTACTTGGGGGAATGCTAGCACTGAGAATAGGAATAGAGGCAGGATTAGTTATATGATGAAATACAATAGACACACCAAAATAGTGCAAACGATTATTAAAAAGAACTGGAAATCTTGACTTCCTGTCAAGAAGTCAATGAGATAGTAGGTATAAGACCTTGGTTTGTCTATAAAAAGAAAAGAATTTGAAACAATACTTAAGTTATAAAAATATAGTTGTCCTGGTCCCCTTCAATAAACACATCACACCGAATGACATTTGATGACCTTTATTAAACTTTCATAAACATAACTTTATTATCCAATAGTTATTACTTACAAATGAAACACAATATAGCTGATTGAATTCCAACATCCACATCCATGTAATATTAATCAGGACAGCATGACCTTCCTCATCCTGACCCAGTAAGCAGCGTCTGTACCTCACACTTACTTATGAAGCAGTGTCCCATTACTCATTTCATTTACCACTTATTGAATTAACATCCAACCAAATAAGCAGCTGCTTGCTTATTTATCAAGCCACCATCAAAACTCACTTTCCTTTCCCATTTCATTGGAATGACCATCCAAAACCAGAGGAGGAACAGAAGAGGGCATGCCTGTCCCTCTTCTATGCCTTACCCAATCTGACAGCAATCCCCACTATTCCACCAAAAGCGGGAGGGAGGGTGGGTAGCAAGTTCACGTGAAAATCTGATTCCTTACCCAGTTACACTTGCATAAGCCCCTTAAGACCCTCCCTGCCCATACCTCATTTCCTCCCAATCATCCCTCCCCCCCACCCTCTTAACTCCTACTAATATATTTAACTAGCCCCACTCTGAAGATGTCCCTGGACAAGTTGGTTTGTTACCAAACCTCATTTGTCCTGGACCCCGTCGATAAACACATCACACCGAATGACATTTAATGACCTTTATTAAACTTTTATAGACATAACTTTGTTATCCAATAGTTACTACTTACAAATGAAACACAATATAGCTGATTGAATTCCTACATCCGCATCCATGTAATATTAATCAGGACAGTGTGACCTTGCTCATCCTGACCCAGTAAGCAGCGTCCCTACCTCAAACTCACTTACTTATGAAGCAGCGTCCCACTACTTACTTCATTTACTATTTATTGAATTGCACATCGCACTTATTTTACTTATGAAGCAGCATCCCATTACTCACTTCCTTTATCACTTATTGAATTAAAATCCAACCAAATAAGCAGCATCCTCACCCCCAATTGCTTATTCATCGAGCCACCTTCAGTGCTCACTTTCCTTTCCCAGTTCATTGAAATGACCATCCAAACCCAGAGGGAGAACAGAAGAGGGCATGCCTGTCCATCTTCTCTGCCCACCAGCCTAACAAGGCTGTTCCCTCTTTCTACGATAAACTTTCAGCAACCTAACCACTATTAATTCATTAGGCCAAACATCATTCAGTGTACCCCATCCCCACCAACTAAATTGGATCCATGTCATCACATCCTAAAGCCCTATCAAATAATTAACAAAATAGCCATTTACCCAAACAACTGAAAACAAACCACTGAGCCCTTTCCTAATGCCAGTGTAACAAACCATAAACTCATAGCCCAGCATAACCACTACATGTGAACTAAATAATCTGTGCCTCACACCAATGGAAGCCTCAAGGATTCAAAAGACATTACCAGCCAACTGGACAACCAAACCTTATGCCCACATCCACTAAAACTATGAAGAGGTGACTGCCTACCCTCATACCACCTTGCACCCCCATTGTACCACCCAAATAAATGTAATAACCAAATGAAATTCCTTTAATGTCAGTGCAGTAACAATCCTGACATCACACTAACTGCCCATTATAAACATAAAATGTGTTTTAAGTGGCCATCATGGCATTTAAGCAACTAACCCATAACAGCAGCCTTATACAATAATCAACCACGAGCCATTCGGCCATCCCTCAAACTATCCGATACAGCGCAGCACCTAAAGTCATCCTCACCTTTGCTGACAGTACCTTCTAAGGTCCCTCCTGGCTAAAACACTAGCCACGACACAAAGAAGTAGAACATGCCAACTTCTGAAAACTCCAACAGCATGCCTTGCTTAAACTTCTATCACCCTTGTAAACAAAGCACCCTGCTCCCAAAATATCCAAAAACATCCTCAAACCTACAATATTTCCAATATGCTACCTACAAAATTCCCTCAAGCATAAATGAAATGGTTCTTGTACTACTCCAGCTAAACCCTAACCTAGTATGAAGCATTACCAACACCTACCAAGCCCTATGAACCATATCAGCTTCCTATCACCAGATCATGGTCCCTCTACCAACACAGTAACCTGAATAGATAACTGTAAATGCATCCCAAAAGCTCCACACAAATCTGACATGCCTAACTGTGTACTTACCATATTAAAAGAACCGGAAACTTCATTACCAGCCAATCCTAAAACCAACCCAACCTCAGCTGTTGTTAATTCCACCCCACCTAGGTTCTACCCCAAAATCCCCTTAATGCTAACTAAACACCTATCACACTATGCCTCTAATCTACCTCAAGTATACCTGACACCACCGTAATCTCGAACCATATCACTCTTACATGCCTAAATAAGCATCTATAATCATATCATTACCTGCAACCTCACTACCTTCTACGCCAATGTCCAGACCTCCCTCAGGCCCACCAGCTGATACAAACTGTGTCCTTCACCATCTCTGCCAGAGATTCTGTACCTCCATCTTGTGATCTCATTCCCTCCAGCTCCAGCAATTGAAAACCTCTTAGTAGCAACCTCCGTCACCTAAGAAGACCACATCCTTCAGTCCACCAGCTAATACGACCTCTGCACTGATCATCAGTGACTGCCTTACGCATCACACTCTGACATCAAGAACTCCCAATATAACACCACCATCTGTACAAAAAAAAAAAAAGGAACATGTAAATCATCTAAAATACAAACACATTTGAATACATTCTGCCCCCCAATGCCCTCAGTATAAAATTATAGGAACAAGTAATGTGTAATCACTTCACATACTCTCAAAACCTCCACCAATAAACTATAGCCCTCTGCCACAAAATGCACCCATGGAAATTTTTTTTTTTTTTAATCTTAATACTCATTCCTCCCCACTGATCAAAACATTCTGATCACTTTGTAAAATATGGTTCATTGTTGCCATCAGCTTCTTGACCTTATTAAGCCTAAACCATTCCCTCTTATGAGCAAAAAACTGCATCTTATGTTTGTTAAGGCAGGCACTTCAATCAGTATGCCAAACCCCAATATATGCTTAATCAAGAAATCTGGACAACCCCATAACTATAGGAAAACCAAGGCCCATGATTAAAACAACATTCAACACCACCCAACAAATCTGAAATCTAAATGCATTATACATTAACAGGCATATTACAAGAAATATATGACATGCTTTGCCCAATGCGTGGAACCATACCTGTTAACTATCCCTGATTTTCCTGAACATCCCTGATTTTGACTCACCTTGTAGCTCTGTCCCACTTAACCCCTCTCACAACTGGTAACTTTGGAGAATAGGTGATAAATCATGCTTCAATTGCTGGTAAAACTGGTGATTTTGGAGAAAAGGTAGTGAATTATTCTTTACAAACTATGACAATAATTAAGAGTTATAAGCTTCTTTTACTACAAGTACTGTATATTAATTCACAATCTCATCCTGTCAAAGTCTCAAGAAGGAAGACAGAAGAAGAATATAAGAGACTTGTATCTCTAAACCTTCAGCCGATTTACTACAAATTTTTCAGCAATGATATATGATAATGTATAAATGCCTTGCCAACAATGCTTTAACAACCAGTAAAGGTGTGTCCTTTACGGCAGCACTACAAACAGGAATGCATCATAACAACTTGCTAGCCTGGAATGTGTCATAACAACTTGATAGCCTATGTTCCAAGGTTTCACACTGCTCGTAAAATAGATTTTATGTCAGGGATGCAAGACTATGCAATTTGCATTTCTTTCCTGTTAGAGTAGCACTGAACATAAGAAACGTCAAAAAACAATTAGAGGCAGCATCCCTTTTCTTTTCCTTTTCAAACATGTCCCTGAACCTGCCAAGCTCCATACACCCCATTGAGAGCAGGAAGAGCAAGCCAGTCTACATCCACACACCAAGTTCAAATGGCCACAAATACTTCACTGCTCACACCCGGAAATGCACATGTGGAAAGACAGGCCGCCAGCGGCTGACCACCACTCTTCCCAACCAAAGCCTGCAAAAGACACCAACCAGGAAGATACCAGGAAAGCCAGTGAATACCACATGAAATCCCCCACAAAACTACCCAACAGTGAAATTACCTGTCCAAAACCACAAACCTCTGATTGCAAAGCCCCTGACAACCATCTCTACAAAACTGTAGGCATTGTTTAAGGACAAATCTGTCACTGTTGTGTGCTTTCCTCATTGTGGAACACATTTCAATTGAAATTCCTGTTTGAAGAATGGTAGTTGCAACTACTTTTTATAATGAATATTCACCCCTGTCAAGTATTGAACCCAGGATTGTGTGTCCTAGGCAGTCTTCTACCGCTTCCGTCAAGAATCACATCACCAAAAATGATTGAGAGACATCCAAAATGTAGAGTAAAGTGTACCCAATTGTAATATATTAGTAGCAACCAACATTGAAGCTGATGCTCCCCACGACCCCCCACTTCATACAGTATATTTATTTACCAGTGTAGAAGAACAAAGTAGAACTATGGTCATACAGAAAATGGCATGCCAGAGGCCTCCTAAGCTTGGTAGATGTGGGCTTGGCACTAAATAAATTTAGAAGTTTTCTTTTTATGCTTCTGCGGCAATAGCCTATTATTTATCTCTTTGATAACCATGATCACAAACCAACACTCAAATGTGCACATAGACACAGCAAGCCATAAGCAAAATTTAGTAAACAATTTAGGTTTGTTCTGGTCCCCTTCACACAAAAACAGGACAGCTGAGAGGAATGCTTTCTATGCAATCAATGCAGTCAAAAGTACAGCTGTGCTTCAGTGCTCTGTGGTGCCACACAGCACCTGGGCAGAGGCAACCACAATGTACTTCTCTCTGTGCCCGCCTTCACTGCATATTTCTCAGCTGAACGGCCCAAGCCACCATTACACATGCATCTAATCCCTTCCCCACAACCATGAGTGAACAACATCAAGCAAAGCCCACAAAACCTGAAACCACTAATGAAACCAACCTCAGGAAGATGCCATGAAGCTAAAGCCTCTCACAGCACTAGCCTACTGTCATACCACTCGGTAGAAAGGGAGATTCTGTCACTTTTAATTAACAGTCCTTGTAAACACAACAGCAAATCTTGGTGTGACAAGTAAGAGCTGAAGCTAGGAAGCAATGATTACATATGATCAGCACCATCATGCCCAAGGAATAACACCTAGCACCTGAAGTTCTAGTAGATACAGGACTTTAAACCTAGCAAATATCTCAATGCTAATTCCTAACATAACTCGAAATTAGCATTTGAGAAACTATCCATGCAATCTCCGAATTTAGCAGCACAACTTCTAAATGTCCATGAAACTATGCTCTACTCAGGACATCAGCTACATGTAGCAAGTTACTGGGTTTATACTGAACTTGTAACTCATTACCTGTCAAGACTGCCATACTGCAGCAAACGGCAGGGGGAAGGTGCCATTACACACACAAGGGTTAAAACACCCAATGACACTTCCCCACCTGCTGAAACTCATATCTGTGAAGGCCACCACTACACCTGCACCATGAGTGCCCTTACTCGCAGGTTTTTCACACAGCCCAGGAAAAGCCAGCACTGTCTCCAATTACAAAACCCCACTGACCACCTCTATAACCAGAAATGGAGCAGCTTAATGAAAGAACCCATGCAATTCGGAGCACTGGACCAGTTCTACATATTAATTACCACAGCAAGCAGCATTTTAACTGTCAGAATAAACGAAACTTAGCCCGAGGTGAGATAAAGCTGAGAACAGTCTCCCACAGCTTTAACCCAACTCCTGCTGTTAATAGCCATCAACATGTAGCCTACCACAAACCACAGGTATGTAGTATACAGGGGACAGGGGAACATGCCCACTACATGTTCAGCACCAGAATTGGAAAAAAAGGTAAAATAAACAACATTGTCAAAGACATGCGGCGATAATTTAAACAGCATAACAGCACTTCTCATTACTATAATTTTTTTTTCTTTGAGCAAGCTTCCATCACCTCTGAAGAGTGCAATAGTAAATGTCTTGTGACTTGTGCCTAAAACCAGGCTACTGAAAGCATGTAGCCTGGGGGGGGGCAGGTCTGCAAGGGAAAACTAGATGGCTAAGCCCAGTACCAACACCCTCTACCCATACCCAACTTCTAAACCAAAAAGAAAAAAACATTATACTATACATATGTTACATATATTAAACCACCTATCATCACTCAATACCCAGAGGCCTATCTCTTCACCCTGAATACCTACAGGTCATCATGGGCATACCTTGCTTTAGCAAGCTCACACCAAAATGTGATTCCTTACCCAAACTTGCCTTACACTTGCAAAAGCCCCTGAAGCCCCTCCCTGGACATACCTCATTTCCTCCCAATCATACTTCCCTCCCCATTTAACCCTTTCCCTCCCCACCCTCTTGACTCCTACTAATATATTTAACCAGCCCCACTCTGAAGATGTCCCTGGACAAATTGGTTTGTTACCAAACCTCATTTAAAGGGAAGGTAGACTCTAGTTATAAGACAAAGAAAAAATCTGGAACCATCCCATGCCACATTTGTGTTCATTGCAGATATAGTAACACAAATGCATTCTTTAAGCATCCTATTAGTCAGGAACTGTTTGAGTTTAAAGCAGTAGGTACATGCAATACTGAAAATATGGTTTACTTTGCGAATTGTGTCAAATGCCATTGTTTTTAGTTTGGAAAGACCAATAAGAAACTAAAAGAATCAGTTCCCATATGTCTGAGATTCATAGGAATATTACTACCAATGCTTTAGCAAAGCATATACCTATATATGGAACAGAGCATGGGTTTAAATTTAGAATTTTGCAGACTATTCACTCTAGGGATAGTGGAGGTGATATAATTAATAAAATAGAATTAAATGAATATAAATGGATTAATTATTTTAGGGAAGATAGTTTATCAGGACTCAATAGCAGCAACAGTATAAAACCTATTTTAAAAAATAAGCATGAGATGATTTAATTATATTTTATGCTTTTAACTTGTTATATATAATGTGTTTTACTTTAAGCTGTTAAGTGATGTTACTTGGGTATGTTAATTGAGTGGGTGTATCTAAGTATATAAGAGATGCATTTTTGCCTAGGTTCATCATATTGAGAAAGAGTTTAACTCAAAAGCTCTGTGTGTTTTATTTTTTACTTGATTAAATATTTATGGAAAGGTGAACTTCTGTTGTTTGTTCTTTACTCAGGAAATATAAGGAATGGAGTTGGCTGAGATTTTGAGATATAAGGAGAAACTCCATAATGAAAACACTTACACTAACTTATTTAATTCTTTATTTATCCTTTGTTGATTGGGTTGGTTCCACTAGCCTAGTGGCATCGTTTCTGGGGATACTACAAGTGCTATTTAAAATACTACTATTCAAAATTTGGACAGGGCATCACAGAACTTCTACTCTTTTAATGGTGCAGTAGAATCTTTTATATTCACCTGAGATACCACCAACTTAACCAGATAGGACCAGATGGGGGTGTGAATGGAGAGATGATAAATCAACAAGCAAAAGAGAGTAGTATTGCTGGAACTGAATTAATCTTCAAGTCTTGGTGAGTACTTTCATGAGGTGGACCCTGTTTTTCACAAAATCTTACCAAGATGACACTGATCTATAGACTGTAGTTTAGACAGAATATATCATGGACAGAAGTAGGCTGAAAAATAAAAAAAATAGATAGCTGGGTGCACAAGACCCAGGATAAAGTGCCCAATCCTGGTAGGCACACTGGTGCCAGGACTGGAAAAAATGATAGCGTAGAATCCTCAAGACATAGAAAGATTCCTACAATGGGGCCAGGCCCAGGGGGAGGATGCCCCCCCTGTTGTAGAAGGAAGTAGCAGTCCACAAAAATCACAAAGACTATCATAAAAACTGCTGACTGACCAAAGAAGAGCCATAAAGATGATAGAGTGGACTACTGAGGATAAGAAAGAAATTGTGTATTGTTACTATTATGCAAAAAGCCCAAAATTTCCAGACACAAGATATACAAAAAGATTAAGATAGGTTCATAGGTTCATAGGTTCATAGGTTCATACTAGGCTATCTGCCCTGGGGCAATTATAAGCCTAGCCCAATTCTGTATGGCTTACGCCACCCCTTGATTTGAGTATACTGTGCCCTTTTTAAGGTTTGGTTTACTGTGCCTCTGTCTAATAGTGACACGGGAGTAATCTCTGGGACAAACCTATGATCCCCCATCCATTTATCGAGATTCTTCTTGAAGAGATTCAGTGAGGTGCTCTGCCTCACATGAACTGGAATTCTATTCCAGAGTGAAGGGAGCCTCTGGGTTATGAACCTGTCCCTCCAGCAAGTTCTATTTATTTCTGTGCTGAGGTTCAAGTCCCTCGAGTGTGTGGCTCTAAGGGATTTAGATTTACTGAGGTGGAGCATGTCCATTAATTCTAGATTTGACATAGCTTTGTATGTCAGGCATAGATCGCCTCGTAGTAGGCGGTATGCAACTGAGTAGAGCTCGAGTTTTTTTAACCGAGCAGCATATGGCATCTGTTTGAGACCCTTGATCCTCTTGGTGAGATACTTTTGGGGTCTTTCTAATTGCTGCAGGTGTCGGGTAAGGAACATCCCAAAAGGGGCATTGTATTCTATGATGGGCCTGATGAGGGATGAATAAAGGGGCATGATTACCTCTCTTGATTTAGATGTGAAACCCTTCGTGATGAGGTGGGCTATGTAGAAGGTCTTTCTAACAACTTTGGCAATGTTGTTTTCAAAGGAGAGATTGCTATCAACTTGGGTCCCCAGGTCCCTAATAACTTTCTCTGTACTTAATGGGTTTCCTCCTATGTGGTAATTTGTGGGCACATTGTTTTTGCCAAAGGGTATGACTATACATTTTTTGGCATTTAGCTTTAAACCATGGCACTGGTACCAGTTATCTGTCGCTGTGAGACCTTTTTGAAGGATGTTTGTGTCAGCTGGAGAGTTGATTATGGCGCCCAGTTTGCAGTCGTCTGCGAACTTGGTGAGCCATAGTCCTCCCACATTTGCCTGTACCTCGGAAAAGTATATACCAAACAAGAGTGGTCCCAGGACAGAACCCTGTGGGATGCCACTTGTGACCAGTTTCGAGTCTGACATGGCTCCAGCAACTCTCACACTGTGGGTTCTGTCTTTGAGCCAGTTTGCAACCCATCTTGTGACATAGGGGTTTATATTTAAGCTGGATAGCTTATCTATGATGCCCGAGTGGGGTATTGTGTCAAATGCCTTTGCAAGGTCCAGATAGGCTGTGTGGACTACCTTCCCTTCATCTATGGCTTTGGTGACTGTTTCAAAGAAGTCAACCAGGTTCAAAAGGCAGGATCTGCCCTTGACAAAGCCGAACTGGGTAGGATCTAGTGTCTGTAGGTCCCCAATGTCTTTGTTTATGAGCTCCATGATGATCTTCTCCATAGCCTTGCAGACTAAGCTAGTCAGGCTTATGGGGTGATAGTTTCCAGGGTCCGTAGAGGCTCCACCTTTGTGGAGTGGGACCACTGTTGCTGTACGCCATTCTGTGGGCACATATCCTGTAGTGAGGCTGAGATTGTATAGCTGTTTTATTTGAGGGATTAGTTCCTCTTGTAGTTCATGTAGGACACAACCTGGGACGCCATCTGGTCCCATGAAAGCAGTGTTTTTTGCTTTGGAGAGGGCAGCCTTCACCTGAGCATCTGAGATGTTTGGGAGGCAGCCCTCTGCCGGGATAGATACTTGCTCTTTTGGGGAGGAGGGGGTGGAGAAGTTTGCACTGAACCTGTCTGCCAGGATATTGGTGATGTCTGGGGGTTCAGTGTATTTTAATCGTTTAGAATCAACTCAGAACAAGTCTGGGAGTTGCATCCCAGGTTTCTAACATAACTGAAAAAAGCCTTATGATTGTCTTTGGTGTCCTGTGCAATTTTTCTCTCGAAGCTGGCCTTGGAGGATTTTATGAGGGATCGTAATTTTTTTCTAGTACTGATCAGAGATGCCTTCCCTATTAGGGATTTTGCTCTATCATGTAGTAGCTTCCTCCTTCTGTTGTACAGTTTATTTATGGCAGGGTCCACCAGGCTGGATGCCTGCCTTTGGATGATTGGGTCTTGGTTTTGTTTGGGATAGCATGATCCATGCATTCCTGGAGATGTCCGTAGAATGCATTTATATAGGATTCTGCAGTTTGGGCTGTAGTTTCCACTGGCCCTGGGGCCTTGAAGGATTCCACTTCGGTTTTGAGATGTGAGAAGTTCACTTTTGAGAAGTTTTTCACTGTGGTTTTCTGGGCTGGGGATGGGGTCGGGATGTGGACATCCAGTGAAATTAATTTATGGTCTGATCTTACCAATGAGGGATATACTTCTGGTGTGGAGCATAGAGTCCCCATGTTGGTAATGATCAGGTCTAGTATGTTGCCCCTCTTGTGGGAGTGGTGACTAGTTGTTCCATAGCATTTGAGTTTATAATTTCCAGGAATCTTTGGGCTAAGGTGCTGGGGCTTGAGTAGTGCTCCCAGTCAATGTTTGGGTAGTTGAAGTTGCCCAATATAATGGTGTTCGGAGAGATCTTCATGTTCTCCAATGTTTTCAGGAAGGCCGAATGGGATTCCTGACTTTGAGAGGGTGGTCTGTAGGATGCTATAAACTGAAAAGCAGTCTTGCCCACTGTTAGTTGCACATGGATGGTCTCCGATACTTCATGCAATGCCACTAACCTGGAGGTGTGGATATCCTTGATAAATATGGAAACTCCCCCTCCTTTTGTGGTTCGGTCCAGGTTTTGGGGCCGAAAAGCATGATACGAGGTATAGCCTGGTAGTGCTGGGGTGCTCTCTGGAGCCTTGAACCAGGTTTCTGTCACTGCACAGATATTGATGTTCTCCATACTGAGGAGAGCTTCGAGTGCGTGCATCTTGAGGTTAAGACTTCTGGCGTTTAGCAGCATTACCCTTAGTTTCTTGTTCCTTGTGCTGTCTATGGGGGTGGGTTTGACTTTTGAACCTTGCCTAAAAAAGGCACTATGGGTGTGGCAAGAGCCTTTGCCAATATCCGAAAGCCCAGTGGTAACAGGTGCAAGCCGTCCCTAGTGAAGCAACGTGGCTTGTCGAGCATGTCATCCCAGGCTGACGGACACTGGATCCCCTTTGAATGACACCAAAATTTTAGCCAATTGTTAAAATCGATCATTTTGTCTTTGTACTGTGGCATCATTCTAGGTGAGGGTAAGATGCTGCTCAAGGTCAGGGTCATACCAGCCTGGGCTACATGATCAGAGAGCTCCTCTATGTCTCTTTTCATGTAGTCCAGGGAGGTACGTCTCAGGTCATTCACACCAGCATGTACAATGACTGAGTCATATTTGTATTTGCTTTGGAGTGACCTGAGTGCTTGCGTTATGTGTCGGATCCTAGCACCCGACAGGCAGCTCACCGTGACCTTCTCTTTATTCAGCCTGGTGAGTGTGTCTGACAATAGAGTCACCTATAACAAGAGTATCAGGTGTGTTATTCAGCCTTAAGGGCTGTGGCTGCTTGGCACACTGACTTTGTGGGTTATGTGTTGTGTGTGTTTTGTTTTGAGGTAGCGTTTGCTTATGTGTCTGCTTTGGAGGTCTCTGTTGCTTAGGTAGATTTTTATTTAGAGCCTCCGAGTATGATTTTGTGTATTTATGTGTTTGGAAAGAAAAATACTTCCACAAGAAAAACTGTCAGAAACTTCAAATAAAAAATTGTGTTCATTAATACAACAGATTTGTGAAAAACGTTATATAGACCAAGAAACTTTGATCTGTTTGGAAAAAGAAGCATCCGAGAAAGTGCAAAACTATAACAACAAAACCTAGAGACTTTTGAAACAACAAAACCTAGAGATTTTTGAAAAGTCTAAAAAATAAATATGGAAATGGGAAAGAGAGATTTGATATAGTACAATATTTATGCAAAGTTAAAAAACAAATTAATCAATACAAAAATGCAGCCCCAAAGATATTCAAAGAGAAATACAGGCAAAGGCATCCAGATATAGAACATTTCATAACAAAAAAATATCACAAATAGGGAATGTAGAAATGAAGTAGAAGTTAAAAAAATAGAAGTTGAAGTTATGGAATGCCTGTGAAGTGAAAGATTTGGTGTAGAAGGACTAACACAGGTTACATCACAGCATGATGGAACAAGTCCCCAAAGTAAGGAGAAACAGGAAGACCAGGAGACATCTGAAGAAGAAATATGGACATGGGAGAGAAAAAGAGATTTAATATGGTGTAATATTTATGCAAAGGAGAAAGCAAAACTAATCAATACAAAAAGAGCAACACCAAAAATATTTGAAGAGAAATACAGGAAAAATAATCCAGACATGGAAAACTTTACAATACAAAAATTAAGAAGACAAAGAGGAAAAGTAGAAAAGAAGATTATTAATGGAAAACTTAAAGAAATAGAAACTGAGGTTATGGAGTACCTGTGAAGTGAAGGATTCAATGTAGAAAATCTAACTCAGAAAGCACCACAGCAGGCTAGAGTAATAGACATCCAAATTAAGGCAAAATCGGTGGAACAGGAAGCAACTGGTCAGTTGCCATATGAAGATACTTTGAAGCCTTCCACAGAAAACCAGTATAAATGTTCACTTGAAGATGGACAGCAAGAGAAGGAACAGGAAACTGTGGCAACTTTGATGCAGTCAGTGTTGAGGAGTGATAGACCAATGAGTTCCCATATGATAGAGCAACAGATGACACAGGATAAAACTGAAGAGAATTTGCCACAGGAAGATGCTATAGAACTTTCTATAGAATGCCTGCAGAAAATAAAACATGCCCCCAGTTTAGAAGAAAATGAGCTAAGAGAACAATTCATAACTGGTTGCAGCTCCCCACTGTAGGCAGTATGGCAGGTATTGGTGAGGGCATGCACTTCTGGTAAAAAAACATGAGAGACTGCTGCAGGGCAAGTACCAAGGCCCCCAGTATAAAGTGGAAGCCTGGGACCATCTCATCCATGATCTCACCATTGCCACTGGTATCCCTCGGACTGATGAGGAGGTCCGGCATCACTATGCAGACTTGAAGCAGAGGAAGAGGGAGCTCTTGGATGAGTGGGTCCAAAAAACAAGGCAGAGGGGTGATGTCCCAGCAGTGTGTAAGTATTCATAGCAATAACTGTTCACCAAAGTCCAGCCTGTGTATGGGATGGATATGTATGCCTAACTGTTACTCTATTTTCTTTACAGCTGCAGCTGAGTGGGCTATGACTCAGGAAGCCCATGCTAGTAGGTTGCAAAGGCTATGTTGCGAGGCTGGTGAGTAACAATCCTGCTTGTAGTAGTCATACCAAATAAATATAAAGTAGTAGAACATCACCTGGCAGTATAAAAACTGTGTATGGGTTGTACTGAATAAACCAGACAACATGACAGTAATAGTCCCATATAGGTGATATTTAACTAAAACTGTAACTGCCTGGCAATAAAGTTCTAAATCCTGGACTGGTTGTGTTTACTCTGGTATGGTATGGCATTTAATGTTGCATTTACCAAGATCTGATATCCAAATAGTACTGTTGTGTCAACCACTGTTTCTCACACTGTGCTACATAAAAAATATATCTAGGAATGTCTGTATAAGACTGTTGTAATTACAAGGTCAGATTGTACTTCCAAGAGAGACTTAGACAGAAAACACTGAATGAATTGACAGCAGTTTCTAAATAAATAGCTCACTCTGATGAAACACAAATTGATGTTTTTTTAGCAGACACAGCCATGGTTTGAATCATGGGAGTGGTAGCAAGCTGTATGCATAATCATATCTCTCAACTGTACAGATTTTTGTGGAATGTCCAGATATTTGGCTCATATTTTTGGCCTGTTCCTCTTTTTACCTGGCAAATCACTGGGATGATCCCAGGATTGTAGTCATTAAATAATGATATACATTTGAGTTTCAGACTTAAAATCCTTCAGTAAATGTATATTAAAATAAATCATGTTACTCTAGCAACTTTCCAAAAGTTTATAAGAGCAATATTTAAAATGTGTCAATATTTGTACCCCAATTTTGTTAAGCTTTGCCCAGATGTTGTGCATTAAGAGGTTGAGAGGTATGTGCAGAATTATAACTAGGAATCTGGGAATATGTGTAGAAACAGTTAGGTAGTGTTAACAAACATTCCCTCCACATGTCTACCAGGTAAGACAAGTAGAATATAGCTATAAGACAGTTGAAGTATACACTGTGTACAAACATACCACTGCCCAAACCAAGGCCATAGGGTATGGTAATAATACCTGAAGAGTAATGATTAGAGCAATGATCATTAATGTTGTGAGAACTGCAAGGATATACAAGTTAATTGACATTCCTCTCCCCCCACCATATCTGCAACAATAATCTAAACACACAAATCAATGGGTATGTTCTACACTAAACCTACTTTTGGGACATATGTCCTATTGTTCAACAAATATTGAAATGTGTTTCTATTAATATTCCATGTTGGAATACCATCATTGGTGGCCTGTTGCTATCAATGTAACCTGCATGCTGTTGTAATGGCCACTGTGGTTACATATATGCATGTGTTCTGCTTGCTATGCAACTGTTCCAAATCTGTTCTTTTGGGTTAATAAGAATATCTATGCATGCTGTTATAACTAATCCTGGACTGTGTTGACTATTACTAACCCACACATGTTCTAAAACTGAAACACCATAGCACGGTTGGGAAGGCTGGTCCCAGCGGACCCACCTCTCCCTCCTCGTCTGGCCATGGCACCGGGCCCCAGCATATCTGGGACTCACCCCAGGACCTCCCACCTTTGGGTGGAACTGGCTGAAGGGATGGGGTTCATCCCCCCCGGGAGTGGGCACGGACAGGATACTGTCACCCGAAGCCAGGTCCAGGGTTTGGTGCGTAGCAAGCTCTGAAAGGAGTTTGGAGATCTGCTATGCCAACTTGAGGGCTGCATGGTGCAATTAGAGGGTCAGCCTGCCCCTTCTGCTCAGCCCCCAGGACAGCCACCTTTGGGGCTGTGAAGGAGCAGTGGTGAATGCCCATGGTTGGGGACCTCAGTCCCACTGTTTCCATTTGGGGGCTCATGGGCTTCCGATTTCCAAACACCCCTCCCTGTCCAAGGTGTTTACCCCCCCATATGCGTCATATACCACCCCTCTATGCTGTCTTGCCTGTCTTCCTACCCAACCTGCCTCCCCAAACATATCTACTATCCTTCCCCAACATCCCACTCTCACTTTAAAAAAAAAAGGGCAATCTTTTCCCCAAACAATATTTCGCCCCATACATAGCTGTCCATTTTGCACACGTGTCCACTGGACACATGTAATCTGGTCTAATTGGCTTCACAACACATTATTGTTGTCCTCACCCCTCTGTCAGGGGTTTGAGTGTCCAAATATAGTCCAAATTCAGTATATATGCACAGCTGTTGCTGTAGAAGAAATGGACAGCTGTGGACCTTCCCTACACCTGTCCTGCACATCCCTAGCTACTTTCCCTATTGTCTTTCCCTCTGCGTGCCCCCTTTTCTACCACTGTCCTATCATCCCTTTTTCTCTTCTTTTAAAGAAATTAGCAATGGGGTAAGCAGGAGTAAGCTCTTTTAAGCAGTAGCAAGCGGGATTAAGCCTATTTGCGTGGTGCTAAGCAATGCCCTACACAGATTAAGCAGTTTCAGGCTAACTGTCTGTAAGCATATTTAACCGGAACTTAGCATTACTTACTTAGTATTGCTTACCGCTGCACAAACCACTTACAACTGCTTAAAAGTGTCTTAATCACTCTGTATCCAACAGCCCTTGTTCTGCCCAGCAAGAAAATAATCAGCCCTTGCAAGTCTCGAAACCAGGACTCCCCACACTATAGCCACAGGAAGTTACCACTAAGCTATCTGCACTATAGATATATGTGATGTTTTCTCAAACATATCATGCAGCACAGTCATTCAGCAGTAGGGAAAATGTATTTATATATGTATATGTATATATATATATATATATATATATATATGTATATATATATATATATATATATATATATATATATATATATATATATATGTGTGTGTGTGTGTGTGTGTGTGTGTGTGTGTGTGTGTGTGTGTGTGTGTGTGTGTGTGTATATATGTATGTATATATATATATATATATATATATATATGTATATTTATGGGTCTACTTCATATGATTGACAGTTACATTTTCAAAGAGACCAAAACACCTAAAGCTCAAAACACTGACAACTCATTTGGTTGAAACTCATAACATTGACACATGGCATTCAAAGCATTATGCCCTTTCCCCACTGTAGTGTGACCCTGGAGTTAGAATAAATAGATAGGGAATTTGGGGGGCACAGCCCCCCACAGTGGTGGGTGTGGGGGGTGTAGCCCCCCACATACCCCTATCTATTTATTCTAACTACAGAGTCGTGCTACAGTGGGGAAAGGGCATAATGCTTTGAATGTCATGTGTCAATGTTATGAGTTTCGACCAAATGAGGTGTCGGTATTTTGAGCTTTAGGTGTTTTGTTCTCTCCGAAAATGTTGTTGATCATATGAACTGTCAATCATATGAAGTAGATCCATATATATATATATATATATATATATATATATATATATATAATATGTGTGTGTGTATGTAGTGCATTCGGACAGCAGAGCCACACTCTGAACCTCTCACTGCAAAACATCTGACCAAAGGCACTGTAAATGGGGTGAAGGGGCCCAAAATAGGGACCTCTTGTAATTATTGCCATTATCCCTTCCTCCACAGCTGAACTGTTCTGCCTTGAAACAAAATAACCAGCCCTTGCAAGTGTTGAACCCAAGACCCTGCAAAACATAGCCACAACAAGTTGCCACTAAGCCATCTGACCTGTAAGATGTTGGGATGATTTCTCTAACATATCATGCAGAACAGTAAATCTACAATGGGGAATGTACAAAGTGGAAGCACTAAACATTCTAATGATAGATACACACTCACACACACACACACACACACACACACACACACACACACACACACACACACACACACACACACACATATGAGGGTGCACCACAAGAGGGTGCACATAATTTCAAACAGCCAGTATTCCTACAGTTGCCACCTTTTCAAATGGCCAGTGTCTGATCCTTTCCTACAAATGAGAATTATTGCATGAAATATATACCCACACACAATGCAAAGGACATGACACCACACAGTTTGCATACATATAAATGTTTATTTGTGTACTATTTCAGTTGTTTATGCCATTTCTTATAGCATTTAGTTGTTTGAAATATATAACTGATTAATGCAACTCTCAAAGAAAAGATATGATACAGTAATCTGCAAAACATAACATACTTTGCTTTCTAGGTTAACTCCTTCATGTATTACAAAAGTAAAAAACACACTTGCCTTGAAGACAATAATCAATCAACACTTAATTACAAATGTAGTTCAACAGCCTCCAATTACACTCTGTAGTCAACCCCTAGGAGGAAAAGTATCAATTGTCACACTGTAAATGTATCCATTACATAACAATGCTTAAGTTAAAACATCACTATCACACTGACAAACAGAACTGTATGCAAGACAGTAAGCTCTAGCCCATCACTGTTCCCATGGTGAAACATATGAAAATGTACAGCCATATACCTTTATGTTTCTTATTACTGATATTCCTCACATGTTGTAACAGCCTAGGTTAAAAACATTTAATGCCCCTCCCCCATAAAATGTCTTACAAGGACATATAACAGTGTTCTCCATACCCTGACCTTTGGACTGTACAGGGTCACACATGTTTTGTCCAGCTGTAGACCTCATATATATGGACCCTACCCCACAACTTGTGTGGGAGTCCACAACATCACTGGAATGATAGCAGGAATGTCAGCACTAAATAATGATAGACCATTACCTAACAACCACTTACTGCATGGTATCTGGACAAAGCCTGGTATATAGGTGGAGGACAGAGGCTGAAACACAGGGCCATATTTGATAGATTGCTGTTATACACTGTGAAATTTGCTGGTGTTACAGGATTGGTTGCAACATACCCTTCTCATGACTATGAAGTCAAAAACACAAATGGATGTTGCCATGTACTGATAGCAATCAACAGAGATAATGCCACTGATATGTCAGGGACAAGACCTGTGTGGGAATCAGAAAAAACATAACAGCCAATCCTCTGGCCATCACGTGGATAGGCCCACAGTTGAGAACTATGAAGACAGACTGCATTCCATGCAAAACTAGTATGTACACACAAACCCTGTAAAACTAGCAGTATTCAAAGCATATAACAGCAATACTCACACACTATCCCTAGGTCTGTAACCTTATAGTTGGCCTGTGTCCACAAGTCCTGTTGTAAGAGGTATTCCTACCTGCTGTCTGTAACACTGCTGCCCCCACACATGAAGGATGTCTTCCATACCAGAAAGGTAAAGGGACAACACCCACATGGTGTAGTTATTTATAGTAGTAGGTTGCTATGACATTGACTATTGGAAGAACTATACAGCTGCCTGCATGCAGTTAATAAGTAGGGAAAGCAATTGGTGCAGAGGCCATTACCTGAACATGAGTGCCCCTACAAAAGCCATGCTTCAACCTATTCAAACAAGCTCGATCCCAGTAGTGGAGAGAGAGAGGGAGAGAGAGACACACACACACACACAAAAAACACATAAACAAAACATCAAAATAAGAAACAAGAAGACATACTGTACACAGAAGGAACCTGAAGATAAACCAGGTATGTAAAACATGTAAGCATGTAATTGAATGTAGTACTTGGTCTGTAATAATGGGATAGATTATTATGAAAGATGTATATGTGCCATCAATACTTGCTGTAATGATGTACTGCTGAACAAATACTATGGACATAGCATCTGGCTCTGTCTGCAGTGGGCCATACTTGTCAACTGTGCAGATCTTCAGACTATCAAGATTTAGCCATCATAGTGTTTGTTTTGTTTCTCTAAACATCTATATTAGTCTGGCAAATAGCTGAAGGTGGAAGTAATGAGGTCATGACAGCTGCATGAGTTTCAGAGCCCACCACCTTCAGAACAGTCCTGATAATGCAAAAAGTATCATGCTACAAACTTCATAGGTTTGTAATAAGTATATCTACGATCTGTCCCTATATATCCCCCATAATGTTAGACTTTGTCCACATGTGATGCTCTAAGAAGTAGATAGGTTGGGTCACAGGTGAGGAGCCTGACACACCCTGGGAGAGGACAGCTCACATTTGGCAACCACTAGAGCATCTGTCAAACAGTCATGTCTATGCCACTGCTAAGCCAGTTAATGGGATGTTGCCCATATCCATATGTTACCTGTGAATATGAGTATTATACATGTTTGTATTGTAAATCTAGGATACCTATATAGGGCATGAGCATAGTAAAGCACTGTTGCAGATGTGTCTGTTAAACTGACTGTGATATATTGAATTAATAACATTCAACTGTACATTGTTCTTCTGGACAATGTTCACAGTTGTTTCATATCTGTAGTCACTTACACATATACTTGTGTTATGGCAACTATATTAATACTTTATCAGAATTGACTTCCCTGTTTTGTCACCCAGTGATGTGGACCAATGACTAGAAATCCTGGTATAACAGGTTGAGAGGTATGATTGAGCTGCAAGACTGTAAATACAGTGTGCCATAATGACATAGAACACAAATGTGTACCAGGTATCCCCTGAGCATGTGTATGTATGCGTAGGTTCAGCTGAAAGACACAGAAGTAATAACATGGGTCACAAGCAGTCTGGAAAAATAAGATGTGCATGTTGCACATGTGTGTAACATCACTGTCACTGCATACAACAAAATAAAATGTGTACAGCTACTAATTGTTGCATTGCCATGACACTGATATGGGTACTACAGTAGGCATGCTTATCTAGTAATCAGAGAAGTGTACAACTGTGTTATGACCCACTGTCCATGCCTACCACTAACACCTATATCAACACCCATATATGTTGGATATCAAAGTTTACGCACCCCTGTTGGAATGCCAGATCTGTGTGCTGTATGCCAATGAGACCACAGAAAGCCATGTCAAAATGTTTCTCACCTCAAATGTGACCCATAACCTGTACAATTCTATTGAAAAAGAAACCAAGCTGTTTCATGGAAGGTGAACAACCATTGCCAAGTGAAGATGTGATATTATGGTACAAACCAAGACAAATAGATGCTGCAATCATCTCAGCAGGTGTTTACACAACATATCAGTATATGGGTGTGCACACACATTCAACGGGACAGGTTGTTATGTTCCCTTTTGAACTGAGCAGGCTATAGGACACATCACTTGTGGGGATTGTGTTGACATGTGCTTTTGTGGGGTCATGTTCCAATTGCACAAGTACCATGCATTGTAACAGGGGTGTATATACTTCATATCCACTCTAGCTATATGGAATCAGCAGTACCTTGCCTATACAGCCATCCTCCACCAACGATAGAGTAATCCCCCTTGGTGGACAGCACCAAGACACAAAGCACATAATAGGTTCCTATAGTGGCTGTACAGGGACACATAGATGCAGACCATAACTTGGAAGCAAGTGCACCTCTATCTGAGCAAGCATGTAGGTTCACAGGTGACTTCCTGTAAGGCTGACTATGACTCAAAATCAGACATATCCAAACCACAAAGGCCAGTTGCAACCATGTCTACACATATGTATGCAGTCTCAGAGCCAGTAACACAAGTCAGCCTGTACTGGGGATAAAGCACACCTCATACACACATGCCATGGATGCAGGCAATGTGCATTAGGCAGGATAGGTGGGAACCATGGCACCCTATCCACAACATTAGTACAGGGGGATATGCACATCACTCACACTCTTGCCCGCATCAATGGTGAGCATGGACATAATGCCGACTGATGGCAGCAACAGCAAGTCTCCATGGGCTATGAGAACATCCCAGTTTGCCTCCTACATGAACACAGATGTGCTTACAGTTCCATCACACACTACAGTGAAACACGCACACGCCACCATCCACAAACCATCCACATGGAAGATGGCCACTGTCATCCCTCTACACAGAAATGAATGGTGAATAGTGGGTTATGCCAATAAGTGTCCAACATTGGGGGAACTGGGCAGGTCAGGGCCAGGAGTGTAATGCAAGATGTCAAAGCCATGATAGCTTACAGTGTTATGGTATAATATGGATTATTTGTAAGTAATATCCACTGTTGATGTGCACGTGAACAACTATATGAGGTCCTGTGACCTTTTTTCCTGTTTATGTCTTCCAGGTACAATGTCCCAAGAATGGCTGCCCGCATTCACAAACCTGGGAAATGATGCAGTCATCCAGTACGTCATCATGCATCATGCCATCCTCTTTGGCCACAGGGCCCAGGATCTGCAGGAGAGGACCGCCCTGTGGAACAAGCTCGTCCACAGGGTAAACAATGTCGGCCTGCACAACCAAAATTATGAGCAGGTGCGGCATCAATGTACCAATCTGATCTGCTATGCTTGTCAGCATGCTGCTGCAGTCAGGAGGGACCAGCTAGCCACAGAAGGGGTCATGCCATCCAGCCCCCACTGACACATGCTGGGGATCTCCTTGACAGGATTGGGGCACCCGCCTGCCAGCCAAGCCAGTAGGCTGAAGACAGCATTGTGGAGGTGGGTACCACCCACACAATGGATGAGGACCATGCAGGTAAGGCCCCAGGGAACATTACTAGACCACTGTTGCTTATCCATTTTCATCTGCAAAGTATTTACATGCATATGTCAGATAAGATAGTCTGTTGCTGCAGTGTAGTAATGAACAGATGTGCATAATCTCTAGTATTGTGGGTTTATACTGCTGATGTGCTGAAATGCTGCTCCCACACTGTACCAATGCCACAGGTGTGGCTGCTGACATTACTTCTCTCTCACAACTATTTAGGTCCCTCTGGTATACAACTGGGGCAGCAGCCTGTAGCTGGTGAGTATGGTGTTGTTTTGTTCAGGTTTGCTAATACACCAGCCATGTTATGGCTATGGTATTTGCCAAGCACACATTTAACACACCTACCCATAATGCATGCTGTACATGTTCACTTATTGTTGGTGTTAACTGCACTGCATCACAGTGGTCATCATGGTGGTATATCTGAAGGGTATGTAAGAGTCCTGCAGTATACCTAACAACCTGTCAATGCAAGATGTGTGGATAGAGATGAACATAATGGTGGGAAAAATGGCCTACAGTAGGGACATGTCTGAAATATTACCGTTAAACAGTGGCTACAAGAGTGTATACACCACTATTACAATGGAGACTGTTTCTGATATAAACAATGACAAATCACAATACCACATTCCACACCTTTTGCAACCTGTAATGTGATCCTAACATGAGCAATGAATGTGTAATATGGAATCCTGTGTTAGGACAACAAATATGGGGAATACATACCTTAACAAACACTAGAAGCGTATGTGTGCACACACTCCAAATAACATATTGTGGAAGCATGTTGTGATGTACTGACAGCATTCACTCTTCTTGAGTACACACCTTCCATCAAGTACAGGGTCTCAATATCACACCAAGTTATGATCTCCTGTCTAAGAAGTAAGTCCATGAGATTTGCCCACTCACCTGCAACAGAGGCAGCCATGGCTTGCACACATCTTACAAACCATGAAATGGATCCCATATATATGAAAGGTAGCACTCAGGAGTGGGAAAAGTAGCCTTACTTCACCATTGCATATACCATGGTAAACAGTGCAGACAGTCATGTATGTGTGTATGAAGTATGGGACAACATTGATGTAGAAAATAAACAGACGCCCATCCAAAAAGATGATAAAACATGTTGCAAACTGGTCATGGAGGCTGTTCAGAAACATGCAGCAACACTGAGGGACTTGCAAGAATGTCTAGCAAGTACTGCCTGTGCAGTACCTGTGTCAACAATTGCCTGGATTCTTCATAAGTGTGCCCTATGGGTTAGGGTAATTAGACGGAAGAGTTGTCCGACATGATACATCATCCAGGGCTCTCTACAGGTAGCATAAACATAATATCAAGTCTCCCAAAGGCATGTGTTGCAATGTGTAACGGTTTCATGAGACCAAGGCTTAAACCTACAGGCAGTATTCTTAAGATACGTGTGGTGCACAAGCAACACCTCATTCCACCTCATGGCCGCCAACCCCAATATTTAGCTTGCCTTGTGCCAGTGTACACCTTTAGGTTTGCTGTTCCTTAGCTGGAACTAGGCCGGTACACATGGCATTTGGAATTTGGAAAACTGCAAAATAACACTCATGTGTGGCCCATAGCTGTCAAGCATCTGCAATAAGGCTGAGGATGGGAGGGGTGTCGGCTTGAAACACAACAGTTAACTGAAGCATACATTCAAAGCTTGCTAAGAATGGCTGCATCTGAACACAGTGAAGGTTATGAATTGTGCCAGACATAACCTTGACTCTACAGCAATAGTGAAGCCACTGTGTGACCTCCAAGGGCTGTGCACATGAGCTGACCTTGCAATCTGGCAGAGGAGGGGAACATTTGTAGGGCAGAGTGAGAAAATAATGGCAAGTGAAGATGGGCCATGCTAGTATACCCCTTCCAGGAATAGTCACTGCTGTAGTTCACATAATAGGTGCTTCAACAAACCATTGTGTTAAGGGTGTGCACACATATGCAAACCACATATTGTATACATCTCATTCAGCATCTGCATGACTAACACATTTGTTTGATAGCGCATTGGATTGCACAGTTCATATGTCGCATGTCAGGTGTATGTAATGTTAAAAATGCAGTATTGTGGCCCCATTGCATATCATAGAAGAGGCAGGCATGTCAACAATGATGTGCACACTCCTCATATCCACATTAAGCTTTGAAGGTTGTTAGTGTAACTGGATTTTATTGCACATACATGCACTGAGGATGATGAGATCTGCAAATCAAAGAACAGGCATTAATTACTGACATCATTCCTCATATCATCCCAGGTATGTGTCAGACAAACACATTGGAGCTGTGAGCAACAGAGCAAACATAGCTGCCACACATATACACATTAAGCAATGGTGTGTACAACTGTGAGGTATGGTGCACAGTACTTGCCAGTGTGCTATACAGGTGCACAGAAATACTGTGTACATGGGTGCAGTGTGTTCCAGGGGAAGGAGCATCACCTACTAACACAACTCATGCATCACAGAGATGTATAATGTTGGTAACAAGGACTGAGTATGGCTGCAGTGCATGCTGTTGAGTCCCATATGTCATGCATGTTGACTGTTGGGTAATGAGAGATCTGTGTAATATCTTTGTGCCACCTCACCTGTAAGTGTGTGTGTGTGTGTGTGTGTGTGTGTGTGTGTGTGTGTGTGTGTGTGTGTGTGTGTGTGTGTGTGTGTGTGTGTGTGTGTGTGTGTGTGTGTGTGAGCATGTGAGCGTGTGTGAGCATGTGTGAGCATGCATGAGCATGTGTGTGTGTGAGCATGTATGAGCATGTGTGAGCATGTGAGCATGTGTGTGTGAGCATGTGTGTGTGTGTGTGTGTGTGTGTGTGTGTGTGTGTGTGTGTGTGTGTGTGTGTGTGTGTGTGTGTGTGTGTGTGTGTGTGTGTATGTGTGTGTGTGTGTGTGTGTGTGTGTGTGTGTGTGTGTGTGTGTGTGTGTAGAAGTAAACCATAATGTACAGGTCTTAATTTACATTTCTTGTTTGCCCCTCACAGGTGTGGAGGTGGCTCAGGGCCCCTCCTGCAGACAAACTGATGTTAGTGTCCATACAGACTCTGACAATAATGATAGGCATAGTGAGGCACAGGCAGGGTTGTCAGGGGCTGAATCTGTGCCATTGGTTGACATCCCACTTTTATCTACCCCCATCCCCACACACAGTCATAATGCTCATACATACCCCATCACCAGTGGCCATAGATGAGGGACAGTTGGCGGGTGGTGGCATGGGACAGGAAAGTATGGTGACTATGGCAAGTGTGTCTATACACAGCAGCCATAGCTGGATGACTGGCAAGATACCACACAGGCAGATGTACGGGGGTGCTCATAGAAGGGCTGCTGGCCATCATGCCCCTGGCAGATGTTCCACAGCATGTGGCACCAGATGCATATATTAGGCCATCATGGAGGCACAGGCACATATGGAACATTACACCAGAGATAGTCTGAGGCTCCAGAGGACTACTCTTCCTGCTGTACGTGACAACATCCATGATATTGCAGGTGCTCAGCGTTATTTTGCAGAGGTCACGTATAGACAGTTGTGTGAGATGGCTGGAATCCTCGACTGTGTGGTGTCTGTGGTAGAGCATCTGGTGGGAGTAGGGCATTGGCCACATGGACGTAGATCAGCAACACCAACAGGTGGAGGTCTATGTGGACATGCAACAACTCACAGCCACTCCCATAGTGGCAGTACCAGCACCAGCACTGCAGGGGGGGGGTGCTGTCCACACCACAACACAGCAGGCCATGTGCACGTGGTCCTGGCTGGTCCCAAGAGGGATGCAGATACAGTGGACAAGTGTCATCATCAGGGGAGAGTACCATATCTGGGCTTCTGCCTGGTAGTGCCCGTGGAACCCCTGGCAGGCATAGTTTCAGTGTTCATGGCCAGACACAGTGAACTGTACACCCTCAAAAAACTGCTGAAAATGAAAAACTGCTAATCCACACCAAAAAATCCTGAGTAGACCTGTATCACACAACAGTTGAGTCCAACTAGATCCAAAAAACAGTATTTATTAAGCTCAAAAATGAAAGGCACTTTTCGTTAATCCACAATAGTTTAACTTCATCAGATACACACTTAGAAGCAAGAGTTTAAATAACCCACTTGTCACACCACATGGTCTACTACCAAAGATTGTTGGGTGTGGCTAACACTCCTAAAATAAACCCTTCCCTCTGAAGCACAAATGTTATTTTTGTAAAACAAAGCAATATGTCCAGTTTGATAAAAATGTGTCAATATATGCATATAAATGCATACAAGTGAAAGATTCACTAAATGCAACAGAATGAAGTTAAAAAATACAGAAATAAACAATACATATTTAAAATATCAATAAAATACTTAAAACAATTTTTTTAAAAATAAAGAACCCCCTAACCCACACACATGATGTCAACCAAATGGCTCACCCCAGGCCTCCGGCAAACCCACAACACACTTGTGCATATGACGATACCTGTGCCACATCCCTGTCATCCATACCATCGATGCAGGGACATGCTAAGGTTCTGATGCACAAGGTGAATGTACTAAGCTTTAGCAATGTAATGCAGTTTAACATGTTTTCAGCTGGAATGATTAATGCTTACACATGAGGGTGTCCAGTCATGATGCATTACAACTGTTATTAACACTGACTAATTGTGGTGTCCATAATGTATTCTGTTTGTGTGCTAGGTGTCTATGTATCAGCAGGGTATTGGTCTGCTGTCCTTTCCTACAAGGGGTATGGCACTGTGGTGACAATTACTGCATGTGCCACATGGCTGATAGGTCTGAGGGTGTGTATATAGTTGAGTGCAAGGTGGCTGATGTAAGCAGCTCTTCTTCAGTGGACAATGGTAAGTGTACTGGGTGGCACACACCAAATGTTTGTGAATAACATACACACATAGGTTTTGATGTTGATGCAAAAGACAGAGAATACTGTTCACATGGAAGTACTTCATTTTGCAGTGAACTCATTTTGGCCTATGTAATTCCACCAAGACCAAATTGCCAAAACATGACATTAGTAAATAATCAGTCCACCAGTTTAATGTCATTGACAATGGTACTAGCAGGGTATATGCCCTCTTCCCAATGTAGTGCAATCCTGGAGTTGTTAAACATAGTTGTGCTGGTGAGGGTGGCACAGCCCCCCACTTTGGAGGGTGTAGGGTGACGTAGAAACACACATAGTGTGATTAACAACAACTTAACCTGTTAACATAAACTGTAAAGTATAACAGCACACTAAGCAGGGGGATACTTACAACAATAACCCCAACATGGGTGGCTGTGCCCACAACAACCACACCCATGTATATATGCCAACTCCAGTATCACTCTACAGCTGTACAGTGGGGAAGAGGGCATTTACACATCCACTACTAGTTTTGATGGACTGTATTTCCACAAGATGATTGCTTTAAAATGTTACCTTTTGCCAGTTAGTTCTCAGGCAAATGATCTGGCACTTATATTTTCTGCAAACTGAAGTAGATCCTTTCACATACGCACACACTTACTTGGCAAAACTGAGAGTAGAACCCCTACCTAGGTACTTATTGCTACTAATGTGTTTGGCCTTAATTGCACAAATCTCAGAGCTTTTAGGGTGAGGTGTGCCCCAAGTTTCCTAAGTGAAGAATATCACCAGGCCTTGCACAGTATGGTAATGGAGATGTACTGGGTCTAAATGAACAATACATAGTATGACATACTGTCATATACACATTGACACATACAGACATAGACACATTTGACAGACCTGTATTTAACAGTGCTAACTACCTTGTCAGTGAGTCCATCCTGTTAGAGTTTTTGCACACAGCATATGCATCATTGGGCTGGATAGTATAATCCATTACCTGTATGGTTGATGGTGACAGCAGTCCTCATACAGTGGACTTTGGGACATGTACTGGGGGTACCATGGTGTAAAGACAGTATACCCAACACCCAGATCCCACATTGGATATTGTACTCACTGAAACCCATGATAACGCTCTGACATGCCCACAATTACACATTGACCAGGACTGCAATACAAACCCTTGTCTATCTAATCAGTGCTACTACAGGGATATGCATTTATTGCACAAGCCACAGGGATAGTAGGGTGAGGGTTTTTCATGGCTCTCCTAATGTCAGCAACATCACCATCTCTTATAATGTATGGCAAGGTTTATTGTATTTGGAGAATGTGGCCTCAGAATGCTGTCTCCTGCAAATATGCACACTCACATACAATTGCACACACTTGCCAGGACTCAAAGGGTAACCCATGTCTATCTACCCATTTGTAGAACAGTGTTATGCTGGTACTGCAAGCTCCAGGTAGCCCATAGGGTGAAGAGTGCAACAAGGTACATTTAATATCAATTACAGCAGCAGCCATTTCTAAGTATAGCAATGGTGGGTGTAGTGGGTTAGAAGGCCCTCAGAGTATTTTCAACTACAAGTTTACAAACACACAGACACTGTTTTTCCAGTAATGCACACTGACACATTTGTCGGTACTGAAGTCCATATGTGCAGGTGTTCCTAGGTGTGTACCAGGCTAATGTCCATGGTGAGATGAGAAGAGTAGGGCATGTGTGTACACTGGTATCATGCCACCTGACATTTGTCAGCAGGCCATCTATCAACCAATGCCACTTGAGTGATCCCCAGGTTGACAGTTGAATTCAACATCCAGTCATCTTATTTTCACTTGCAGAGGGCCAGTGAGGTGCTCCAATCGACATGTATGCAACATATATTACATAACATGGCTAGTGTCTGGGTTAGAGACCTGTACCCAAGCATGTTCTGTTGACTGTGGTAGTCTGGCTGAGGTATCCATGGCATGTGGTGCATACAGGGTGTGGATTCCTAGATGTGGCATTCATAATACAGCTGGGCAGACATGCCAGTGTCAGTCAATCAGAGATTGCCTGTAAGCAGCCAAGATGGATACCTGACCTTTGCACATCTGTACATCTGTACAGAGGAAAGACAGAAATTAGCTAGCCAACAGGTTATGCATTAGGATGAAATTTTTGACAGATGGACATCTGACACTGATATGTATGCCATTACTACATGACAGCAGCCCTCAATGACATGACCTAAACATATAGTAGCCTACAGTTAATGTCAGCATATCAGATCAAAATCCAGTAGGAGATATTTAATAACATAGAGCTCACACACCAATAACACAATACTCAGTACTCAGAGTCCAGCTTTGCATGAAGGGGTGTATGAATCCAGTACTATAATCTGCAATCTACTCTTTCTTGGAAAAGCACTGTTAAAAGTAGTAACATAATGATGCAATACATGCAAGTGTGACTGGATATAACCTGAGATACTACCCATGTATGAAACACATACAAAGAGAAAAGATTGTGGTACTAGCCATGTATATTCAGGTGTCCCATACAGTATACTCACACCCCTTGCTACTGTAATGACAGCACATAGAAGCATGTTATGTACATGGAATTAAATACACTTATTAAAGATGTCATTACCCTGCTATTTTATCAGACTGGAATGTGATTATTGGTTACCAGGGCTGAGCTATGCTTAGCAGGTGTAAGCATTGCTTAAACATAAATGCTAAACAGATTGGCGCACTGGTAAGCAAAGCCTACATGGTGTAAGCACCCTTTCATTTAACCATATGTTAGCACCACTTGCCATCACGCAAACCTACACAAACCCATGCAAACCCACTTAAAGCTGCTCAAAACTGCCTTAACCATTCTGTATCCAACAGTCTTTGTTTTGCCTAGCAACAAAATAAACAGCCCTTGCAGGTCTTGAAGCCAGGACCCTCGAGACTACAGTCACAACACTTAACCACAAAGCTATCTGAGCTGTAAAATGTCTGGTCCTTGTTCAAATATATCATTCAGTACATGTACTGAATAGTAGTGAACAACTACTTTGACTACAATTGTTCACTACTTGTTAGTGAAAACAGTGTTGAATCAGTCATGTTTTTATATCTAAATATACACATATCAGATAAATATGATGGGATACATCTGAGAAGGTATATACAATGCTCATGTTTACACATAAGGATGTATATATATATATATATATATATATATATATATATATAGGTATGCATATTTATATATATATGTATGTATATATAACATATGCCCATAGCATGTAGTGGAGTTATACCTCAGCACCATAACTCACAACCTCTTAATGCAAAGGAACATAATGTAAGTATTGCAGTTATAAATGTAGATTGTTGCTACAGTAACAGGGGTTCTGTCAACAGACATGTTGTGTAGGAAGGCTCTTCTGAAACTGACATGTATGCCATCAGTTACTGACAGACATCATAAAATCATCATAGTGAAGTACCACACAAATCACAGTAATGATCCTGTGGAATACAGCAGAAATATGACCAATAAATGTGGACAGTCTGAAACAATCTGGTCAGTCCAGAGGTATACACAGATCTCCTTAGTGCAAGACGTGTGGACCAAGCCTGACAAAGGGATGTTTACAGCCATGAAAATGGGGATATAACACAAATACTGGAGTAGATAAGCTCACACAGTTGATGCATTCACACCCTACTGTCTGTCCTAACACATATTAATTGGAGGAGCAGATGTCCCAAGCCCACATACTTCCCACTAGTTAGTGACATACATCTTCACAACATCCCACTGCTTTTTCAGAAATATACAACACGTATGGTGACCAGGCAACAGTACATTTGACAAATATCTGGACATAACATCACACTAGATAAATACACTGAGCTGCTAGGCATGACACCAAGCACTGTGTAAACTACAGGCAGTCTGTCACAACACTAACCCAAGTTTCCTATGGGAAAATACACATGTAATTGCAAATATAGCAGGTACTACATGCATATAACAGCACGGAGTAAAAGACACCAGTGTGAAAGTGCATACCCACAACCAATCTCAACACAGTCACAGTCACATTATGGTAAGCCTAATTAATAGTACAGTATATGGACTGTGTGAAGAAAACCATCCTCATATGTGCCACTCACACACTAACTCTACATATACTGACCCAATTTACAGTATTGTCTGATGCCTGACTGTGGTATGGGACATGTCTCTGTCTGGTCCTACAAACATATACGCTGATAGAGTACCAGAAACTGGAGCAGCATGCAACATCAGCTAGAACAGGATCAAGACCACTGACATCTACCACAGTTTGTACACAGGCCAAGTAACATATTCACAATACACTACTACACAATACTGACACTCTGTCAACAATCACCATAAGTACACAGACCTCACTACTGTACAGACTACAACAGAATGTCCAGGTGTTGTCCTCAAATATAAGGCCTACTATACATAATATGCCTGGCAGTCTGTTATATCACTGGGTTTATCAGGAATGACATCAGTAAATAATGACATACTGTACATATACACCTCTTACTGCATGACATATGGAGAAAGGGTGACAGACTTGGGGGACAGAGGCACAAACACAGAGTCAATATTGACATATTGCTGTGATAAACTGAAAAAATTGCTGGTGTCACAGGGTTTGTTGTGACATAACATGGATGTCACCATTTACTGACTGCAATCATCAGAGTATGCTACTGCATTTCTATAGATAGAAAATGTGTGAGTGACACAGCACATTTAAGACTCCAAACTCTGGCCATTCTGCAGATAGATCAAAAGAGGTCCCCCTGCTTTTTACGAAAGGCAATTGCATGGCTCTAATATTGCAAATTCCAAAAAACCAAAAGATGAGCACGGCTCTAATACTGCAAATTCCAAAAAAACAAAAGATGGTTTGCTGGCTCATCTTTTGGTTTTTTGCATTCTGCAGATAGCCCTACAAGTGAGAGTTTCCTCAACTACATAACACTGCCATGGCAGACTTTAAATCATGCAGAACAGCCATATCCACACAAACCCTGTTAAACCAACATTACTTCAAATGTGGAGCAGCAATAATTACATTCTGTCCCCATGTCTGGAACATCCCCCTCCTGTTTGTTGGTCTGTCTCCACAGTGTTTGTTGTAATAGGTATTTCCAGCTACCCTCTGTGATGCTGTGTATCAGACACCCACATTCCTGATCACAGTGAAGGAAAAGGGCCAACACCCACATGAAGTGCTTAGTTATAGGAGTGTGTTTCCATGTAATTGCATATAGGAATGATACCACAGCTGTTCCACATGCAATTAGCAAGTGGGGAGCTCTAATTCATGCACAGGCCATCAGCTGATCATAAGCATTACCTACAAAAGTCAAGCTGCTGCCTATGCAAAACAGATGTATTTTTCCACATCTACCAGAGAGGGAGGGAAAGAGAGAGAGAGAGAGAGAGACAGACAGACAGAGAGAAAGAAAGGAAGAAAGGAAGGGAGAAAGAGCCAAGCGTGTTTGTGCAAGATCCATGGGTGGAGAGCGGTATCTGGGTATTATAACAATTGCCTATATTCTTTACTAATTCATACTGTCTGATAGTAATTGCACATGGCAGTAGACATTTATGGCTGTGGATTGTCTACAACAACCCCTACAGTGTTTGAAAACTGTTGGCCTTGTAATGTGGACATTGGGACATATAGGTCTCCAATATAATAATATAGCAAAACCCACACTGTAGTGGATCCTGTCATTACACAATCACCCTGACAAGATAGTGATTACACACACACAAACACACATACTTACCAGTATTGAGTTTCAAACCCCTACCTGGCTATGTATTGCTATTACAGTGTTACACAATTATCGCACACGCCACAGAGCTTACATGTTGAAGAGTTGTCCAAAGGTATCTTTGAAGGTGAGTAACATCAGCAGCAGTGCTAAAGGAGGGGTAAGGGAATTATAGTAAGTGTGAATGCCCACAAAATTACACACACACACACTCTGTCACACAAACACACACATTATCACAGTTGCCAGGATCAGGATTTGAACTCTTACCTAATTAGTTTGTTGTACTACAGTATTACACAGTTATCACAAGCACCACAGAGCTTATAGAGCTGAGATTTCACCAGAGGGCTATTTCAAGGTGACTAACATCAGCAGGCATGCTAAAGTAGGGCAATGGGAGGTGTAGTGGGTGTGAATGGCTACAAAATCATACCTCACATAGGTTCATAGGTTGGTACTGGGCTATCAGCCCTAGGGCCTATACAAGCCTAGCCATAACAATTCCCTGGATATTTCTTCCCACAATATTTACTTCCCTGGACCCCTGTCTAGCAGGGTGACTGACTTGATCCCCAGTGTGAATTTCCTATCTCACTGAGGTTTGGCCAGAGGTTTGGCCAGTGTGTGTGAATGGGCACACACACACACACACACACACACACACACACACACACACACACACACACACACACACACACACACACACACACACACACACACAGTTTCACAGTTGCCATGTCTGGGATTAAAACTCTTACCTGACTAGTTTTCAAGGTGACTGACATCAGCAGGCATACTAAAGTAGGGCAATGGGAGTTGTAGAAAGTGTGAATGGCCATAAAATCATTTTTCTCCACACACACACAGATTCACAGTTGCCATATCTGGGATTAAAACTCCTATCTAACTGGTTTTCTACACGACAGTATTACTCATGTATCACAAGTGCCACGCAGGTTATAGGACTGAGGTTTGGCCAGAGGGTTATTTCATGGTGACTGACATCAGCAGGAGTGCTAACATGGGCAATGGGAAGTGCAGTGTGTGTGAATGGGCCATAAATCATTCCTCTGGAAACACACACACACACACACACACACACACACACACACACACACACACACACACACACACTCAGTCACACACAACTTTACATTTGACAGGACTGGGTATACAAATGCTGCATGAATACTGATTTGTACTATCGTGTTGCACAGTTATCACAAATACCACAGACACTATAGGGCTGAGGGCTACCAAAAGGAATGTCTATAGTGATTGACATCGGCATATCATGTGATATTGGCCAATTGAATGTGTGGTGGGGTGGACAGGCCTCATAATGGAAATCTCTCTGTCACTGTCTGTCTCTCTGTTCCCCACATCTGTGTGTGTGTATGTTTGGCATATTATAGTGTGTTGGCCTTGGATATGTGTGAGTATTCCTATCCAATGTGTGCAAAGCATGAATGGTGTGCAATGTGGTGTGTGTGCACAGACATCTGCGACTGACAGATATGTATAGTCTCTGTGTTGTCAGACATGGGCTTCATTTCTCTACGTGTAGGAGCATGCCCGGTATGACCTTCTGTACTGAGTGTGTGAATCCATTCCAGGTAGGGTTGTACTCCAGTCCAGGGTTTGCTGTTCTGCACCTACAGCTAGCAAACTGTTTCTGCAGGATATATGTAGATAAGTTGACAATATGAAGTCACAATGGGCAACAGATAGTGGGATACTGTAATTATTGGTGTCTGTGCTGCTTGTGTTACATGGTTGGTGTTAGCAGAGATATTCAGACATATGTAATGTTTTACACTGTGATGTATTATATCATCAACTACTGACAGAGATACTTATTTGCTCACAGTTATTTCCTGGGAAATACAAGATGAATGAAGCTGTGTCCAGTATTGTGGTCTGCAGTCTATATATTCTTGCACACTCATGCCATTCTGGAGGGGTAGCCGCAGACACTTGCTGATGGGTCTGTGTAAATGGTCCAGCACCTTGGTACTATGGTGGCTGAGGATCCCCTTCTTGTACATATATTGACGTAACAGAATGGCCATATCCTGCTGTGGCCATACCTCTCAGCTGTACAGATTCACCCATGTTACCTAGAGGCAGGGCTGATGTATCTGGTCAGTTCCCCTTCACATTGTGGTTTACGAGCAGGTTTGTAGCCACCCATTACTGGGTCTTCAGACAGGGGTAGTATGGGCACACATCAGAGTTTCAGACTTCACACACTCCATGATGTCCATGCTTCTACACTCCCCCACTTTATTATTCTATCCTCTTCCTAACATTATACGAGTGATATCTGAGAAGAATCCCTATAGTTGGCCCTTCATCCCAGTAGTATTTAGGGGTTGATCCACAGTTCATGCAGTAGGACATGGTGGGCATGCTACAGGGATTTGTCAACATTTTATGTACTCTGTCTAGGGTACTTCCACCTGTGTACTGTGTGTATGTCTGGGCCCACATTCATAGCATGTCTATCTTTCAGACGGTGACAGATATTGACATCTAGACAGTGAGTATGGATGACAGCTGACATGGGTAATGCTGAGAAGCATTGTGTTTGGCACTGCAGTTGTTGTAACATGGCCCTGTCATCCACAGTACTGCCCATAGGCCACCGAGACACAACCCTCCATGCCTACATGCTGACCACTTCCAGACAATATTGAACACACAACAACCTAACAAATGTACCCCTACATATTGTACACATGCAACAATCTATCCTGTAGATTGGGCCAGCTCAGGTTATCTGTGCTCCACTGTTATTACACTTCACACTTACATGTTACTGCATTTCTACAGAGGATTGGGGGGGGGCACTCCTGACGACTTTAAACATTTGGTATGACTGTACTGGTATTTCAGCACTCTATTGGCTTCTATTTCATTTTATATTCTGACCTATCATGCAGACCGGAGGCATATCAGTAGAGTACAGATCTTACATTTTATTGGACTACATTTCAGTTTCAGACTTCTTAGCCTTCAGAACTAACATACAACTGCCAGACCTGTTATAGTCTGCCTGGGTAGGTTTGGAAGGGGTCTGTTAACCATTGCCATCAATTGGAGGCCTTAGCCCAGCCTTTCTTTATGGCCATCTACACCTGTCCTGCTGGCTGAGGCTGGTGGTGGGTATGTGTGCCTCACTGACATGCATGTGTGTGTCCTATGGACACACATTTGGGCCGCAACATGTACTACAGTGGGATTTGTCACCTGTCTAGTACTGCCTAGTATGTTGACACTAGTATTTGTTATGGATTTCATGCTGCCCATATAGGTGTCCACTATCTGCTGCCATCCCATTCAGCCACCCGATTCCCTTGCATGCTCATGTCCATACCATAGATACAACTATCAGAGCCTACTACTCCATTCAGCAATTGATAGGAAAGTGTAACTTACCTTGTGGCTGTGCCTGTACTGAGGACAGTGCTGGAGGGCCGTCTATGTTGGATGCACATAGTACACTCCCTGTACATGGTAAAGCACAGGTAGTGTCATGTTTGGCATCCCTTTTACTGTATGTGTGAGTCAGAGAGTGGTGTCATTCCCTGGGTCCCTACCATTTTAGTGTATGTGCTATGCATTGCCTCTTTGCCAAGGCCTAGGCATACTGGGCACGCCTCCTTCTGCCAACATGGTCAGGCTCAGGTTGTTCCTCCTTCAAGTTCCTCTGTGCTTGTGATGTCCTTGGCAATGGTAGGAGGCTATGTGGCCTTTCCCCATGCTGTTCCTGCTGCAGCTGTTTCTGCAGGATCATATTGTGTAGCATGGCGCAGACTATGAACATTTGTGTACATGTAGCTGGAGAGTACTGCAAGGCTTCACCGGATATGTCCAGGCAGCGGAACCATGACTTGAGCATCCCAAACACACGCTCTATTATAATTCCGGTTTGTGCGTGTGCCTCATTATGGAGTTCTTGTTCAGGTGTGTGTGCATTTCTGATGGGTGTCATTAGCCACGGCTCCAGTGCGTAGCCAGCATCCCCCACTAGTTGGCCATATGGGATGTCCCCACTGGCAAATGACTGGTACAGCTGTGTGATATGCCAGATGTGAGAGTCATGATAGCTTCCAGGGCTGCCAGCACACACATTCAAGATAATGCCTTGGGCATCGCACATGACCTGGCAGTTAATGGAGGGGAAGCCCTTGCAGTTTTTGTAGACCCTACCCCACTCATGGGGTGGTGCTTTGATGTGTACATGCATGCAGTCTATAGCACCCACTACCTCAGGGTATTCTGCTATTTGGTGGAAGAGATGCATATTGCTGGTCAATGCCTCACGGGTGTTGAGGAATTATATGTGCTCACCAGTATGTGATGACATGGCATCCAGGAATTGGTGCTGTACCCTGGATGCTGATCCCTGTGTGATGCCCATGATGTCCCTAGTTGCCCTTTGGAAGGTACCTGTGGCTAGTATTCTTAAGCCTACACATACCTTGGGATGGGTTTCCCTCTGTTGGTTCTGTGTGTGAGGCATAGCCGGCACAGCTCAACAATTTGCTATAGAATGTCCCTGTCCACCCTATAGCACTCCACTATCACCAGCTTGTGTAGTCCTGGTAGGTTACCCTGGGTCTGTACACTCTTCTCCTTCTCCCCACTGTGGGTTGGTCGTCAGCATTCACATCCCCACCACCCTCAGCCTCTTGCACATATTGATGTATGAGAGTGGCAGCAGCCCCTAACATTTTGTTAATTTTGTCAGGTAAAATTTCCCCGTCTGTGTACACCGATGGTGCAGAGTTTGTGGGAAAAAACAGACTGGAAGGTGTTTCCATAGTTTATAGTAGTGTGCTAGGCCGTTCTAAGTGTAATTGGCTGATTCTGATACATTTCACCTGCCAGCTATGCTAGTTCTCCTTAATTGCCTTCCTACTGCTGTTTTCCCTTCCCATTGCCTTCCCATTTAATTCCCGAGGCGTGGCGGGCATACCCAGTGATCAGGTGTGAACAGAGCTGCTATTTCCTGTTTTTTTTTTTTTTTTTGTTTAAAACCTGGTGCGCAGCACGCACACCCGTTTAGGCAATGTAAACACTGCTAAGCAGCCTCAGACACACACCCTTCTTTAGCTGTGCTTATCTAAGGGCAAACATGGGCCACAGAGCTCCAATAAGCTTACAGCATGCATGACACTCCCCCTTATGAGGTCATCTACCTCTTATACTTATACAATGGTGTTGCTGCAACTACACGGTTGGGTGCAAGCTAACACTGACAGGAAATCTGTGATTCAGTATCAGTCCCCTCATTTGCATAAAACAGAATGCTAATTCATAGTTACCACACTCTCACTGAGCCTTCCCACTTAGCAACCACTATTCTCTGGTATTGTTGTCTTATGGATGCAATTGACTATTATGGCAAAATGCTGATTTGGGTTTAAAAGCTTATTTCCAACTTTTTTCTTATTTTCGGGCTGATCCCATTTGCACACCACTGCCCTACGCTTAAATGGCCAACATCAGCCAAAAAAAAAGTTATTTTTTATAATTTTGCAACTATTTCTCATGCCAATGGCCATATTGGCATGCCTACTACATTGAATAAATGCTTTCTTTAGAGCTGTCATGCCTCCATTTTGTAATTTGTAGAAATGTATTTGGTTAGTAACAGAATACATTTCTGCAGGTTACACTATTCCTGCACAGACGCCTGCCTGCTTCCTGGATTGTTAATTCACCTCATTTGCATAGTTTTCACCAGCAAATGAGGTAATTAGCATATAGCAGTGGTGTCCATGCAGGAATAGTGTAGGAGTGCTCATACATGTCCCGGGAGCTCATTCCTGGATCGCTCGTCGACCATATTGTGTGCAGCAGCTCTTGCACTATTCTTGCACTCTGTGCAGAGCTTGCTGAATCCAGGGGATAGTAAGGAATATTTTAGACTTAAATTAATCCTGTAAACAGTGTTGACATCTAGAAACAAAATTCAAACTATAAACCAATCTGTTCTTCCTGTCTTAACTTACAGTTTTGGAGTGATTGACTGGCCCCAAAAGGTGTTATATATATTAGACAGGAAAACAAGAAGGATGCTTCATGCTCATCAAATGATTTATAAAAATCAGTGCATAACAAGGTTATATAATCCCCATTACGAAGGAGGTATGGGCCTACTTGAAAGTGATTACATGTATAGATCTGCAATCATGGGATTGCATGCAGATCTGCTGACCTCACAAGATCCAAATATAGTGAAAGTTTTGAAACATGAGGAGAATAAATCTAAAATAACTTCCCTCCTTAATCTAGCAGAAGTATATCGGCATCAAGTGGAAAAGGAAATCAAACCAGAAGTTGATAATAATCAGGCAGCAACTGAATGTGCCAAAAAAAAAAGAAAGAATATAAGGTGAAGGATCAGATGAGAAGGAAAGAAATGTGAAAAATGCATAAATATAGTTGCAAGTATAGAAAACTCCTGGAAGAACCTCATGTTGATCAGGATCGAATGCAGGAATGGTTAAGGAGTGGTGAATTCAAACCAAAAGATGAAAGGTTAATATTGGTGGCCCAAGATAGAAGGCTATGTACACATTGGTTTGGAAAGTCCACTGAACATGTGGGAGAAACAGACAAATGTACGTTTTATAAAACAGAACTGGAAAGAGTTGCACACCTTGTTGCTGGTTGTGATATACTAATGGCAGAAGGACTGTACACTGAAAGGCATAATAATGTGGCAAGCCTGTTGCACTGGGGATTGTACAAACATTTTAATAGTGAAGTATCTGAAAAACACTGGAAACATGCGCCACATAGAAAATGATGAAGTCTACATCACATGGGATCACCCATTACCAACATATCAAAAGATAGATTTGAAAAAAACAGATATAGTGGTCCATGAAAAGAAGATAAAAGTAACATTGATCACTGAAATCGCTACACCCAGTGACTACAGTGTCTTGCATACAGAGAGACATAAAGTCATAAAATATCAGGATTTGCAGGCAGAAATGAAAGCATTGTGGAAGAAACATACCCAGACAGTTCCAATAGTAGTCGGAGCAACGTGTCTTATAAAAAGAATATACAATCATATTTAGATATGTTACCAATACATGTAACTATGTACAAATTGCAGATGGAGTCTTGATAAATGTGCACATTGTGGGTGCTGTGAATAGCACTTCTGGCTGACATCAAAAATAGAAACAATACTAATTTCAGGAACATTAATTATACTTTGACTTCAAAATGAGGTCCATTCCTGTCAAAGTATTAGAAACCCAAAAGATCTGGAGAAATTAAAAAAGCAAGACAGGAATGTGATGATATGCCAAATGACAGAAGTGAAAAGAACAATCTAGTCTAGCAGGTGAGAAGGAATCAAACCAAAAAGTAGGAAGATACTCTCGCTGCCATCTCTAACCTTAACATTATTCTCAGAACCCATCTGTCTGAAACAATGTGTTGCCAAAGAGAGGAATGGAGGTTCAGACTTTCTGGAAAGATTAAAGAACTACCAATATAGTCATTCTGACTTATTAGAGTACCATTTTGTTTTGGGAGAGTTCCTGCTTTCTTTTTGGAACCTCAGTACCATTGCTTTTTAAACATTTGCTTTCCAGTAGCTTGCTGGGTTTGTTTATTTACTTCTTAAAGAAAGTTATAGAGGGAGCACTGAATCCCTTGGTAAAGATGAAAAGGAGGGGCTGAAGGTTTGAGCGATGCCTTAAATTAGCCTTCCTCTCCCTCTCCTCCCACTTTTTAATGGCCCCTGCAACAAAGGGAGCAAAAACTAGTTCTCTGTCTCAGAGAGAATTCAAAATCTCATTTTGACATCCTCTAAGAGATTTTGAGAATGTAGCCAAGTAAACCTCCTTATAACATTTCCAATGGCAGCAGCCCTAGAAGTGGTAATACAATTACAAGCACATATGAAAGAGTAGGCAGTTAGTTGAGACCCATAAGACAACAGGTTGAACAAAGTAGATTTCTCCACAAAAGAGGAAACAGATGCAAAAATATCCTTCATATTTTCAGAAGAGGTAGTAATAAACTTCAACATATGAGCTTTACAGTTGAGAATTCTGAAAACAAATGTTGCAGAAGAAAGCAATTTTTTCCCCAGATTTATTAAAAGTCTTCCCATCCTTGTCAGATGGAAAGGGGTTAGTATTGCCCATATGCTTGGTAGTAACTGGATTCACTAATGCAATAGCTGCTGGGTCAGATCTGGGATGAGGGTATAAAAACTTAAAAGACTGATGAACTTTATAAAGTCTATCTGTTTTGTTTGGGGGCAGCAGTCTAGCTGCCAGGAAAACTATAGGCTGTGACAAAAATATTCTCAATGGCTAACACAACAGGAGGAGCAGGAGCAGCTTTTGCAAATTTTAGCTATAACAAATCAGTACTTCCTAAGGGACTGAGAAATAATGCTGTTTTCCTCAAGAAATAGATTAATTGAGATATAGTTTCAGAGAAAGAGAATCCTTCAGAAGTATTGGCCAAACCCACACTCTCCACAGAATCTGAATAAGAATTTTCTGGGAGCAATGCATAAGCTGTGCTGTCAGAATCATTTTGTGGTTCAGAATTTTAAATACCTTCAAAAATGAAGGACCTTGATTTCTTTTACCAGAAACAGCCATACAGGAAGGATCAAAACCTTGTAAAAAAACCCTTAGCTGGGTTTAATAAATCCCTCCTATCAAGGATAACTAATACAGTGAAGAAAAATGTTTAAGTTTTTTTTTTTTATAGTAAAAACTGAAGAAATACAAAACTTTCTTAATTATAGGCACAGCTTTCTGGCTAAGAAGAATGGTATTCCCTGCCCTTTCTCCCAACACCAAAAAGAGTAGCTTGTTCATGCTAAACAAGGGCACTCCAACAGCCACAGAGGATATATCTAGCCCCCAGTCCATGGTGGGTATAGAGACTACACTAGCTGCAATCAAGGAAAAAGGTGAGTGGCTTGAGGAACCAGCTTTGGCACATTAGAGTCACACACTTGTAACTGAGGCATTTTATCAGCCTACTGTGGAGGAAGAGGCTGCTTAATAATCTTTTTTTCTGAGGCTGGAAGAAGGTAGTTGTTCCATGGTTAAGCCAGAAAAGGTGTATGATTCCCTTGGAAATCTGGCAGCAATACTTAGTAAAACATGAAAGTTGTAAAAAAAAAAAAAAAAAAAACATCCTTTTCTCAATTAAAACACAGTAAAAACACTTTAAACACTTGCCCTAGTGTCCAAAAGAAATATGAAACAGTATTCACCATAGAAAAAATATTAATCTTAGTTTTAACTACTTTTTACAAAAAATAAATAAATAATAAAAAGTAACACTCCCATTTAAAAGCATGCAAATGTCACATGACAGTCATTGAAAACACTTTTTTTCCAGCATTTTCCTAGCTTAGATAAACACATTTCACAGAAAAACAATGTTTGTCTATCCTATAAAGGAAATCGGAAGTCTTTTTTCCCCTGAAGGGAACTTGTGTGCCCAGCAAAAGGGCAACATTAGTTGACCATGGATCCTCAAAAGCCCTCAGAAAAGTATTCTCTTTAATAGAGGGAAAGCACTGAAAAGCTTGGCATACAAAACTGACTTTTAGCTAGCAGAGCTCCACCTGACTAACAGTTAAGGAGTCTGAAAGGTGCCCTGTGAGCTTAGAAAGCTGGCCAGCTGTTTTATCCTTTACAGGATACAATCCATATAGCTTTGGCTACTACAGCAGTGATCCTTATAAAGAAAATCTTGCGACACAAGATATAGGATCATAGGAGATTACTAGGCTATCGAACTTTAGGACATTTTAAGCCTAGCCATTTCAACCCAATGTAATACTGTAGCGGTACTAGTCAGTACCCAAGATTGCATTTAGTTATGACTGCCCATGTCCAGGAGGGTTGTGGGTGCTATTCCTGGTAAAAATTTACAGTGCCCCATCCATTCATCCTGGTTCCTCTTAAACAGTGTCATAGAGGTATTCTGTTTTACGTGAATTGGTAGCCTGTTCCAAAGGAGTGGCAGTTGCTGGGAGAAAAATCTGTCCCTGCATGTCCTATTTAAGTTGCAGGCAATATTTAAGTCCCTGGAATGGGCAGCCCTAGACTCATTCGTTTTACAGATATGCAGTAAGTTAATTATGTTTGGGTCTTGGGTTGCTCTGTATGCTAGGAATAAGTCTCCCCTAAGAAGTCTGTATGATACGGAGTATAGTGACAGGGATTTTAGTCAGTCCATGTAAGGCACATGCTGGAGGCCCTTCGTTTCTCTGTTAGAAACCTCTGAGTTCTCTTTAATTGCTATAGATGCCTAGTACGGTACATACTGAATGGAGCATTACACTCAATTATGGGATGGATAAGTGCCAATTATAGAGACATTATAGCTTCTTTTGCTGTTGAGGCGATGCGCTTACTAATCAAGTGAGCTATGTGAAAGCTTTCCTTACAATGCTAGACATGTGGTGGTCAAAGTTAGGGTCACAGTCAACTTGTGATCCCAGGTCCCTTACCACTTAATGGGTACTTAAGGTATTATTGGTTTGATAGTGTGAATGGACATTGTTTGTGCTGAAGGGAATGAAGATGCATTTCTTTGCATTCAGTTTGAGACTGTGATTAATACACCAGTTGGTGGTCTGTGTGAGACCATTCTGGAGTATACTGACATCATTTGGGGATTCAGTGACTGCACCTAGTTTGCAGTCATCTACAAACTTGGTCAGCCACAACCCTTTAGTCTTGAACTGGACTTCTGAGAAGTATATACCAACAGTAGAGGGCCCAGCACTGACCCTTGTGGCACCCCGCTGGTAACAGGTTTGCTGGTTGATGTGGAGTCGCCCACTTTAATAGTGTGTGTCCAGTTTGTGAGCCAGTTGGCAACCCATCTTACAATGAAGGGGTTTACATTCAGTTTGCTAAGTTTATCTGTAATGCCTGAATGTGGGACTGTGTCGAATGCCTTTGCCATGCCAAGGTATGCTGTGTGCACAGGTTTGCCCTCATCAATAGCCTTGGTCACACTATCAAAAAAATCCACCAGGTTTAATAGGCAGGATCTGCCCTTCACAAAGCTGAATTGGGTAGGATTCAGGGTTTGGAGGTCACCTATGTCTTTATTTATGAGGTCCATAATGATATGTTTCATGGCTTTACAGATGAGGCCGGTCAGACTTATGGGACTGTAAGTCCCAGGGTCTGTTGCTAGGCCACCTTTGTGGAGAGGAATAACTGTAGATGTTCTCCATTCCGCAGGAACAAAGCCTGTAGTTAGGCTATGATTGAAAAGGGTACTTAGTGGTGATACTAGTTCAAGTTTTAGCCTGTTTAGAAGACATCCTGGAATGTCATCTGGTCCCATAGAGGCCATGTTCTTTGCCTTGGACAGGGCTTTGAGGACCTGCTCTTCAGTATGTAAGGTGGGGGAGTTTGGGGGAGGGTTTATTGTAAGTTAGGAGGGGATAAGGGAGTGAAATTTTCACCAAATCTATCTGCTAGTAGTTTTGCTATCTCTGTTGGGTCAGTGTGTGTAATACCATTGGCCACCAGTTCTGCACATGCTTGGGTCCCACCCTTTAGGTTACGTACATAGCTGTAAAAGGCCTTATGGTTATCCTTATAGCACAATTTACATGTGACAGTTTTTATACTGGTCAGTTTTTATGCATTCTGAAGGAAGATATTTCAGCTCATCCTAGGGACAGTAGGAGGTAGAAGACATGTAGCAGTCTTTATAAACATATCTGAAAGCATGATAATGGCTGATCTACATTTGTTGGCATTGATAGGGTGATTCAGGCTCTAACTTACTGCAGTCTTAGATACAGATTTTATGATTGAAAAAGGAAAAAAGAAAACATTTTCTACTAGGAGGACTTTGTAAACCTGGTTGAAATGATTTTTTTAATAATAAAATCTTCGGTTGTGATAAATTTGAGAGAAGGTTCTGACCTGTTTGTTATTAGGAAGATGTGCGTTATTTCTCTGTATTGTGTCTTTAAAATACAATAGTGTTTGATGACATAATGATGTTCCTTATTTAAATAGTACCTAACATTCGGTTTCAGCAGATTGTACTGATGATGTTGTGTTTTGATAGGCAAAACCAGTTGAATTTATTAAAATTATATATATGTGATTTGAGTATTTATTTCTTCCAAAGGCTAATTTTCATTGCCCAGTGTGTAGAACACACGGTTTCCAGGCAGTATTTGATTAACCCTTATATCACTAGGTGGGTTACAAACTGGCTCACAGATAGAACCCACAGTGTGAAAATAGCTGACTTCAAGTCAGACTGCCGATTAGTCACGAGTGGAGTCCCACAGGGTTCGGTCCTGGGTTCTCTCCTGTTTGGTATCTACTTCTCTGAAGTCCAGGCCAACACAAAGGGACTCTGGCTGACAAAGTTTGCAGATGATTGCAAGTTGGGAGCTATTATTAACTCCCCAAATGATGTTGACATCCTACAGAATGGCCTGACTGTGACCAATGACTGGTGTCAGAACCATGGCCTTAAGCTCAATGCCAAAAAATGTGTCGTCATCCTCTTTGGGAAAAACCCATTTCCCATGAATTACTACATTGATGGTAGTTCACTAAACACACAGAAGATGTTATAAGAGATTTGGGAACTCAGGTTGACAGCAACTTCTCTTTTGATCACCACATTGCCACTGTGGTCAGAAAGTCCTTCTATGTAGCACATCTCATTACTAAGGGGTTTGCATCCAGGAAGAAAGAAGTCATTGTCTCCCTCTACTCTTCCCTCATTAGGCCAATCATCGAGTACAATGCCCTATTTGGCATGTACCTCACTAGACACATGCAACAACTGGAGAGGCTGCAAAAGTACCTCACAAAGAGGATCCTAGGCCTTAAACACTTGTGTCATATGGACACTCAAAAAACTCCAACTATTCTCTGTCTCATATTGCCTACTTAGAGGTGATCTCTGCTTGACTTACAAAGCCATGTCTGACCCAGCTCTGTTAGAAATGCTACATCTAAAGAAATCCCAATCCCTCTGCACCACACACTCCAGAGAGCTCAACCTCATTACCACAATTAACAGAACATGCTGGAGGGATAGGCTCGTAACCCAGAGACTGCCCATGCTATGAAACAGACTTCCCATACATGTCAAGCAGAGTACCTCACTGACCCTCTTCAAGAGAAATCTTGATGAGTGGATAGGAAACAGAAAATTCACCCCAGGGATAACACCAGTGGCTCTACTCGACAGAGACACTGGGAACTAAGGTCAGGTGGCACTATGCCAGTGTAATCCTATGGCTAGGCTTGTAAAGACCCCAGGGCCATTAGCCTAGTACGCACCTATGAACCTATATACTCTCTTGCGCGTGCACATGCACATACACACATTTTGTTTAAACTGTTTCTATTCCCTTGTATGCATAAGTTGCTGATGGAACCTCCTCAAATAAACCTGTTGTGTTTGGCAGACAGGATCACCAAGTCTTGGGAAGTCGAGAACCAGTCTTGTTTTATATGGAGAAACTGTTGTGTACAACAAGATGCCTGATGTATTTAATGAAGCAGATGTTACATGTGTTAAATATAAGTTAAATATAGTTTTTGTGGTAATACTAGGGGCACAAACATCTAGTCTGGTCCTCAGAAACATAGGAGAGTGCTGCACCATCCCTAGTGTATTGTCCTCATTGATCAGGTTCGACCATAACGTTGTCTCCTTTGAAATAAAAATAAAACACAGAATCACAGCTAACCATTGAACTTTTAGGTATCATTCTAAGGCAAACATTCTACTATTAAATGATACATTGGCAAAATTCCACCTCTCAAACCCTGAAAATACAACTGTGTATGAGGAATTGTTCATAGAAACCCTTTATAACCATGTTAAAAGCTTCATAGAGACAGCTGTACCCACCAGTAACAAGTGCAGGATGAACTCAAAAAACAAGTCACCCTGGTGAACTCTAAACAAAAATAGGTTGTTCAACAAAATGAAGAAAATTATCTAAAACATTAGGTGGTGAAATGCCCAGTCTAATATGTAAAGCTATGGAAAGAATAATCCCTCAACAATCTAAATAAATAACTCAGGGGTGTTATCCAGTCTACCAAAGCAAAATTTGAGGTAAAAATATCCTCCCAGGCCAAGGACAGGGAGAGTAACAGTAACAAAGCTTTCTTCAGTTACGTATGTCCTCAACCTCAAAGGTAATACACAACAAAATACTGAAGTAAGTCTTTTTAAAACTAAGGGTCAGATTCATGAATGGTCAAATTCCATGCAGGAACAGTATAGCAGCTCCTGCATGCAATATGGCTGCCGTGTGATCCAGGATAGGGCTGTTTTCGTGTGCACGAGTAGCCCTATACTGTTCCTGCATGGAATTCTGTTCAGTATGCAAATCAATCCATGGCTTTACAGACAGTCCCATGTATATGTCCATGTGTTACCCCATCTTGCATCACGCTTGTTAACATACACACATTGATACCACTCATTAACATCTCAGTCCTCTAAATGGCCACACAAGTGGCCACAACACAAGGCCTGTTGCTACTTTACCTGCCTGACCTGTGTGTAGTGGTTTTACATGGCCTCACTGCTGTCATTTGGTATGCACCCTCTGTATGCCCGGAAATTATGTGCATGGCCCCTATATGTGTGGGCTACTATGTTGTATCCATAATATCTCAGACTGGTGTGTCATGTGTATGTAATGCTCAGTACATGTCAGATATGCTGCCCCTTCAGCCTATCAAGTGACAACTGTAATATTTGGATACACTCCCTGGTGTTGACTAGTACTTCTCCAATGCATCTGTAGAGCTGCATACATGGGTTATAGGTGATCTCTCTGCTGACTGTGATATTAAGGGTGTACCTGGTGTCTACCTTGCCTCTGGATGCCTGTTCCATGCTACAGACCATGTTATACTATTTGCTGTCCTGTGATTACACACATGACAGGTATTCCTGGTGTGTAATGTGCCAGTCCATGTCCATGTACGGCACAGTCCCACAGGGAGTTACAGGCATATGAACACCCCACAATCACACATGTACATAGATGGCCACCCACACAAACACATACATGCACACACGCATCCTACATGCATCTCCTCCCTTCACTTCACCAGAGCAGTAGACAAACTAACCACCAGGATACACTCACACACACACACACACACACACACACACACACACACACACACACACACACACACACACACACACACACACACACACACACACACACATGCAGGTGAGGTTGCACAATGATAGTACACACAGTCCTCCTATTACCCATCTGCCAACATGCAAAACATATGGTACAGAACAGCATGCAGTTCAGCTATAGTCAATCCATGCTAGCAACAGTAAACATGTGTGTGATGCATGTGCTGTTTCACTAGATGATGGCCCTTCCCCTGGATACCACTGCACCCATGTACACAGTATTGCTGTCCACCTGTTCTGCACCCTGCCATGTACTGTGCACCACAACTCACAGGTGTACAACCCATTGCGGAATGTGTAGGACTGTGTCAGTTATGTCAGCTTTACTTCTCACAGCCCCTATATTTTTCAGCAACACATACCTGAGATGATATGCAGACAGTTGTCATTGGTGAATGTCTGATGCCTGATTTACAGCTGTCAACATCAACAGACCATGTATGACCACTCTAATGCTCTTACACTGACAACCATCAGAGCATACTGTGGCTATGGTGGGCGTACATACCTTTAGTAATTTGGCATACACATCCTTGACTTATCATGGGACCACATCACTGCATATCTTGGCAGTACATGAGCACGATATGTGATATATGCCCTGTACTTTCACATGCAGTATCTACAGATTGTGTTAGGTGTGCAGCTGCTGACTGCAATGCATACACACCATTTGAGCATATGTGTGCACACCCTTACCATGACGGTTTATCACACCTCTTGTTTGTACTGCAGCAGTCACTGCTCCTGGTAGTGGTATGCCAGTGTGGGTCATCTGCATTTGCCAGTCTATGTTCAGTCTGCCCTACACATATCCCCCTATGATTGCAAGGTCTACTCATGTGCACATCCCATGGTGTTCACACACTGCCATCACTATTGCTGTGTGGGTAGGGTTACAGCTGCGACAGGCCCTGAACCTGACTATGCACAGATAGAGCCATTCCTAGCATCCTTAGGATCCCTGCTACAGTGCACTGGTGTATCATGCTGAAACCCCCCTCCTTCAGACTTTATGCAGATGCATGACAAGTAAGCCCTACACATGTGTGTCACTTTGCAGTGCCCCATACACTGAACACCACATGTTGCAGCCTAGACCCAGCTGATAATGTGTGCTACTGTAATGCCTTATGCCATAGTGTATCTCTGCAGCAGTGCCATTGTCCTACAGGTATATACACTGGTGTTGCACTGTATATGGGTGCTGTTCCGAACATGTCCCTACTGTAGGCCATGTCTACCACCAGTATGTTACTCCCTGTGGACACATTCCCCGATGACAGGATGTTAGTTATCATGCAGGTGTCTGACATACCCTTCCAATACCTCATCATGCTCATCCCTGTGAGACTGTGCATTTCACAGCAACAATAAATTAACATGTACTGCATGCATTCAGGGTAGGTGTGTTAGATGTGTGCATGGAATATACCATTACCATTGCATGCTCAGTGTGTTGGCAAGCATCTACATAAAACATACTCACCAGCTACAGGCTGCTGCCTTGGTGGTATCCCGGAGGGACCTACATAAGAGGGTGAGATATGCAATGTCAGTGGCCACACCTGTAGCAGTGCTACAGGGTGGGTGCAGTATTATAATACATCAATGGTACATTCCAACGATACCACCACATTTGGACATCTCTTTATCACTACAATGCAGCAACACAATATATCTATAACATGTCAGATATGCATGATCTACCTGTACCAATGCAGATGTATACACAACTGTGGTCTACTGATGTGCCCTGTATCCTTACCTGCACGCTCCTCGGCCGGTGTGTGGGTGACACCCATCAACACAAAGGAGTCCAGCGGTTGACGGCTGTCCAGATGGGCAGGTGCCACGAGGCTGGCCAGGAGCTCCTCCATACGTGTCGGGGGGTGGATAGCATGGCCCCCCCCATGGCTAGGTGATCCCCCTGGACTGCAGCAGCATGCTGACAGACATTGCAAAGCAGGTCAGTACAATGATGTTGGACCTGCTCATAACTGCGGTTAATAATAATCTGACATCATTGACCCTGTGGACTATGTCACTCCACAGGGTGGTCCATTCCTGCTGCTCATGTGTGGCCCTGCCAAACAGCACTGGATAGTGCTGGATCAAGTGTGATATCACCACATCATTCTCCGCTTGGGAATAGGTGGGTAACCGTGCATGTGCCATCTTGGCTGAAAGACATAAAGATGGAAACAGGTCAGAGCAACTCATACAGTAAGGTTACCACAGTTCATAATACACATTCCTGTCACCCCCCACCATATCAGCTTCAACAAACTGTACACACAACTCATTAGGTATGGCTACAGCTTACCTGCCAGTGGACAGATATTGTAATGTACCACACTTTCTGCTATGTGATTGTAGCCATGTCCCCTGTGTGGACACTATCATTGCTAGCCTGTTACAGACTATTCACCTGCATGCCATTGTCAGGGCCACTATGTTTCCATATATGCCAGTGGAATGGCTGCTCTGGGATTGCTGCATATCTGACATTGTGTGTTATTGGGAATATCTATGCATGCTGTTGGACATGTACCGGGATTGTGTAGACTATTACTACCAACATATGTTCTATAACAGTGACACAATAACACGTATATGTTCTATTGGCCAGCAGATCCACCTCTCCAAACCCATCTGTCCATGATACCTGGCCACATCACATGTATGTCCTAACCTGGGGCCTCCTCATATACTGGTCCAGCAATATCATCTGGTGGAACCACCCAGGAGATGTTGTTGTCCCCCCCTTCAGGGCACACACAGACATGTTCTTGTCCCCTGAGGTCTGGTCTAGGGTCTGTTCCATACCGGGCTCCACAGACACATGTGGGATGTGCTACATCAGTCTAAGGCACCCAGTACACATTCACAGAGCCAGCATGCTCTTCCTGCTCAGCCTCCAGACCAGGCACCTTCAGGACGTGGACTATTGTGAGTAGCAGTGGGTCCCATTGTGCCCATATTGGGGCCCATGAAGCGTGCACATCAAAGACCACATACACCATCCTGGGTGTTTACCCACCACGTGCCAAATACCACCCCTGTAGACTGTCCTCTATATCTACCAATCCTGACCACCTCCAGAAGAGTACCTGCCATACTTACACATATTTCCATTGCATACTTCACAGACTGGGGGCAATGTGGTCCCAACAAGGGACTAACATGTGACATACCCATCCATGTTGCACACACTGCCAGCTGTAACTATCTGTGTGTATTGCTATGTGTGCTAGTCCCTCACACATAGCATGCATCACTTTGGTAAGAATATAGGGGACATGTCTTTACATACATATATGTTTGTGTGTGTGTTTGTATATATGTAGACGTGCATATCGGTATATATCTATATATGTGTAGATATATGTGATGTATATTTGTGCACATATATATGTCTACACATGGGTATCTGTACATTTGTGGACATACATGCTGATATACATATATATCTTTATATATTATATATGTGACATATGTACACATATGCATACCTATATGCGGGGTATATTCAGACATCAGCTCCACAATCTCACAACACCTTCCTGCACAGCTGCACTGTTCTGCCTTGCTACAACACAGACAGGTGCCACATATGGACATGGCCTGACATTAGGGGGGTATATGTAGGACCCGATTGCAGGTAACCCTATTACACACCTATAGCATTCCGGCATGCTACATTACAGGTTAACCAGAGTATCCTGCCAGTGGTGGGCCATGGGTCCCACATGTTCATCATAATGGCATTACTTCCACCACCAGCTATTGGCCACATAATATACATACTTCCCATTACACAACACACACTATGATGGCTTACATCTTGTCAGTCACTGCTGACCTGCACAGTTGATGGCTATGGCCCACTACTCACAGGGACAGACACTATTGTCCATAGTAGTTGTTCAGTTGAACATCATCACAACAACACCTGACGGCACATATAAATCATTCCACATCATCTATCCCATTATTATGGACCAGGTACTACATTCTATTACATGTATATATACTTCACATACCTGCTGTGGAAATGTCTTGATGAATGAATGCTGGCTAAATGCCTTTGACTTAGGCTTTTTTTTTGAAGGTTTTTGTCTTTCTTTCTCTCTCTCTCTCTCTCTCTCCTTCCTCCATCCCTCCTGCCTTCCCTCTCTCTCTCTCTCTCTCTCTCTCACTCTGTAGTAAATGGATTGAGCTGCTTTGAGTAGATTGCAGCATGGCTTTAGTAGGTGATGCACATGATCAGGCCATGGTTGGTGCACCAATCAGTGTCCTCCACTTCCTAACAGCATGCAGCTTGCTGTGTAGTACTTCCAATTACCACTGTCATGGCAACCACCTACTATAAATCCCTACATCATGTGGGCATGGTCCATTTACCTTTCATGTGTGATGGACATCCTTCCTGTGTGTGGGCATCAGTGTTACAGACAGCAGGTAGCAATACCTCTTACAGGAGAACCGGCACACTGAGGCCAGCTACATATTTGTAGGAGGTTCCAGAACTACAGACAGAGTGTGAGTAGAGTTGTATTATGCTTAGTATAGTACTGGTATTACAGGGTTTGTGTGTACATACTAGTTTACCTTGGAATGCAGTCTATCTGCATAGCTCTAAACCATGGGCCTATCCTCTTGGCAGCCAGAGGTGTGCCTATCATGTTTTGTCTGTCCACCACACAGGTCCTGTGTCAAATATTTCACTGGCAGTGTGTGTTGAGTGCTAACAGTACATGGCTACATCCATTTATGTTTCTAACCTCAAATCCCTGACTAAGGGTATGTTGCAGACTATCCTGTAACACCAGTGACTTGTTTAATGTATGGCAACAGTTTTCCACATATGGGCCTATGTTCCAGCCTCTGTCCTCTACCAGAATACCAAGCTTTGCACATATGACATGCTGTCAGAGGTTGTTCTGTAGTGGGCTGTAAGTATATCATGCTGCCATTCCAGCCATCAGTCCGCTGCTATTGTATCCCCCACACATATGGTGGGGCTGGAGACATATATGTGTGGGCGTCACCTACACCATACATGTGTGACATTATGCACTCCAGGGGCCAGTGTATGTAACAGTGGTATATCACCCTGTATTATTGAGTCGGGGGGTGCACCATAAATAACCTAGGTTTGTTACCAAACGTGGGGGTATCAGGGGTGAGCTGCCTTAAGTATCTGGATGTACAGTACCATAAAATTCACCTATATTTACATTAGTTATATAAATTGGGTTAATGCAGGCATACTGCCTCCTGCCATACAGACTGTTCTTTTTGTGAGTGTGCTTGTGATGGCGTCAGTTATGCCTTGTTATGTATTATGTAACAGTTACATCCCATTTGGTCAACTGAAGTCTTTACCACCTAGTGATGGTGTACAGAGTGTAGATAGAGGCTGCTGAACTATACACCTGCATTACTTACTGTTGATTGTTTGGTATCCTGTGGCCCAGTCTGTATTTGCTGTTGTCCTAGTTGAAGGGTTTGACCTAGACAGCAACAGCTGTGAACCTTTCCAGACTACTGTATTAGTATAACTCTTTCACAGTTGCATTACTCTGTTTATATTGATGTCAGTGTCTGAACAGCTATATGACATGGCATATAAAACTGTAATAGTACACAAATAAAGGTTTTCCATTTATGCAAACCTGTGTGTGGTGTTATATCCTATGACCTCTATGTGGATATATGTTGCAGGCAATTGTCATTTGTATGGGTTGCTCATACAGTGTCCAGTTGTTAAGGTGTTAACTGTAGGCATAGTGGCTGTTCCATATTGTGTGGACCTTCTACATATGTATCTTACTGTACATATCACTGTGTGTGTATGTGTAGTCACAGGTATATCCATATAGATGTATATATATATATATATATATATATATATATATATATATATATATATATATATATATGTATATATATATATATATATATATATATATATATATATATATATATACACCACTGCACCTTCACAGCCCCAAAGGTGGCTGTGCTGGGGGCTGAGTCGCAGACACATGGCCCTCAAGCTGGTGTCGAAGATCACCAAACTGCTGGTTGAGTTCTCTACGCACCACAACCCTGACCTTGTGATAGGTGACAGGTGCCTGTCTGTGCCCACTCCCAGGGGGGGGCGAACCCCATCCCCTGAGGCAGTTTCACCTGAAGGTGGTGCAGGACTAACAGGCAGGGAGGTCCCGGGTTGGGCCCCAGACATGCTAGTGCCTGGTGCCACTGCCAGGTGGGACAGGTGGGTCCACAGGGACCGGCCTTCCCAAGCATGCTATAGTGTTTAGATTTCATCATCGTATGTGGGTTAGAAATAGTCAACACATTCCAGGGTTAGGTATAACAGCATGTATAGATATTCCCATTAACCCAGACACCAGATACGGAACAGTTGCATAGCAAACAAAGCACATGCATATATGGGAGCACAGCATGCAGATACATTGATGGCACCATGCCACCAATGTTGGAATAATTCAATATAGCACATGCATGGGAACCATTAATATATTTATCAAACAATTGGACAGTGTCACAACATAGGTGACATTACATACCAGTTGGGGTGGATATGTTGATTATTGTTGGAGATATGGTGGGGAGAGGGGAAATATGTAAATAGATGTAAATTAACAACTAGTATATTCCTGCAGTCCACATTAATTTCCTAGTCAGTGCTGTTATCTGTACCTTACAAGTCTTACCACACTACCCTATAGCCTTAGTTTGGACAGTGATATGGCTGTCATCATCATTACACATGATCTGGTTTTACCTGCAGTATACACCTCTTACCTGGTATACCTGTGCAGGAAATGTTTGTTAACACTAACTAACTGTTTCTACACATACTCCACGATTCCGGGTTGATGTTGTGCACATAGCTATCCAACTCTTTCTGCACAGACTCTGGCCATGTGTTGACCACATGCTGATGTACCGGGACATATCTAGAATATTGCCCTCTTCCACCTTTAGTGACCTGACACACACATATACATGCTTTCCTACACAGTTATATTCTGTAGTACAGTGTGGGTGACAGTGATCAGTGATACTTTATTATTCAGAGAAACTGCAACACTCACAATTCCCTACAATACCAGAGTGAACAGTACCAGTACAGGTTATAATGGTCTGTATTTCTCAGCACAGTGTTCGTATCCGATGTAACTGTCGGAGCAATGTTTGTTAGCACTACCTAACTGTTGCCACACAAACTTCCAGATTACACATTAGTATTATGCACATACATCTCACTCTGTTACTGTATGCACTCTGGTCACAGCTTGACAACATGGGAGTGTAGATAGGACATACTTGAAATATTACTCTCCTAACAGTTTTGTAGGTTGCTACAGTGACAGGTTTGTTCTTATAGGTGTTTGAAAATCACTTGTATTCCCTGTTTGCTGGCTAAACACCTGGGATCATCCAACAGACTTATCAGGGGGACAGGCAGCAGATATGAGCCCATATACTGGACAATCTGGCCTCATCTGTATGGTTGTAGGGTATGATTCTGTATGCAGCCTACATCCACTCCCAGGAATCAGACCATCGCTGTGTCTGCTACAACTTAAACACTGTCCATCACAGTTGTGTCTGCTATACAGATATTGCTGTATATCTCTTGTCTGCTTTCTGTCTTATTAATCCCCTGTGCTTTTGCATTCTGACCTTGTATTACAACACTCTTATACAGATTTCCTAGACAGTTATATATTGTAGGACAGTGTGGGTGACAGTGATGTGTAATACCTCATTATTCAGAGCAACTGCATCAGTCACACTGCCATACAATACCAATGTAAACAGTACCCGTACTGGGTATCATTCTTGTATTTCTGGGCACAGTGTTGGTATCTGACAGACCTGTGGGTGGAATGTTTATTAGCACTACCTGAATGTTCCCACACACAGTACCAGATTCCACATTACTATTATGCACATACATCTCACTCTGTTATGGTACACATTCTGACCACAGCTTGACAAGTTGGGGTGTAAATGGGACATGTGTGACTTCTTAGTCTCATAAGGTATTGTGAAGTTGCCAGTGTGCCAGCTTTGTTTTCATAGATGTGTGACAATCAGTTATATTTCTTGTTTGCTACCTATACATCTGGGATCATCCCACTGATTTCCCAGGGGGGGAGGTTGAAAGGCAACAGATACGAGACACTTCATTGGATATTCTGGACATTTCTGCACAGTTGTGGGGTATGATTCTGTATGTAGAGTACTACCACTGGCAGGATTCGAACCATGGTTGTGTGTGCTAAAAAAACAACAGTTCACATCTCAGTTGCATGTGCTATTCGGGTTTTGTTGTCTACATTTTCCCTGTTTTCTGTCTGTATCTCTCAGTTGTACTAAATGGCTTCTGGGGATTATACCTGTTATATACAGGCATTATAGTGCTTAATACTACAGTACTATTACATGATTGCTAATCTACATTACCATATGATACTAGAGTATACACATGCAGTCCAGCAGTTAGACCTTTATTGTCAGGCTATTGCACTTTTATTGACATACAAATGATATGAGACTCTTCCTGCCATAATCTCTAGTGTATGCAGTACTTGCCTTGAACTATACAGGTTTTATACAGGCAATTAATTTACTACTACTTTTAGTTTTATTTCCTATGACAGTAATTGCATGAGTATTACTGACCTGCCATGTGTTGCAACCTCGCCAGGTGACTGATGTGGGCCCCCTGGTTTGTGGCCCACTCCATTGCAGCTGTGAGGATCATAAGAGGAATATTTAGCCATACCTATCCATGATATACCTGAGCTGGCAATTATTACACACATAGTGAGGTGATACTTACACACGACTGGAACATCCCCTGCCACTCTAGCCTCTTAGAGCCACTCCTCCAAGAGGTCCCCCTTATGCAGCTTCAGGTCAGCATAATGATGCTTGACCTGCTCACCAGTTTGGGGTATGCCAGTGGCACTGGTGAGGTCATGGGTGAGATGGTCCCAGGCCTCTGCCTTATACTGGGAGCCCTGGTACTGGACATGCAACAGTCTCTGATCATGGTCTTTGACAAGGAGTCCTGCCATGACCTTGGACTCCTGGATGCACCAGCGCTGCACTCAGAAGCGCACACCTTCCCCCTTACTGCCATAGTGCCTGGAAGGGGAAGCTACAACCAATTATGAGATGTATTCCTGCCTCTTGGGTTTAAGTAGGGCCGATTTCCTGCACTTTTCTGTGATTGGCCAGTTTTGAAAAGGCTAAACTATGGGAAAACCTGCTTACCTAGAGTTGGCATTATTTAAAGGTATGTAACACTGGGCACATTGAGTTAGTTGGTCTACACATTGCTTACACCTCCTAAGCTGACCTTTGCAGTACTTAGCATTGCTTATGTTAGACTTTGCATTATAATTCCTTTTTGGCATTGAGTTATTATTCATTACACCTTATATGTATGCCTGGTATCCATGATTTATCTGTACGTACACTGTATGGGGTCTTTGTGTTTTATTTGGGTCTTCAACACTCTATTACAATTACACCTGACTTCTGGCCTTACTGCTGTACTCCGGTTCACATATTTATGTTATGTAGTGGGTTAAGGCACATATGTCTGTATACTGATTCCTTTCACAGGTTCAGTTTGGTTTTAATATGGTGAAGACTTGTTTGCTGATACCTCATTCTTCTGTACTTCTGTGATGGCTTGGTGGCTAACTACTGTGACTATGGTGTATAAGGTCCTGGGCTCGAGACCTGCATGGCTGTTTATTTTGTTGATGGCCATAACAAGGGCCGATGGATACAGAGTGATTAAGGCACATTTGAGCATTTGTAAGCGTGTTTGCGTGGGTTTGCGTGACAGTAAGTACTGCTAACCTTCCGTTACATCTGCTTACAGAGAGTTAGCTTCAGAATTGCTTAATGAGTGTAGGCATTGCTTACCACCATGCAAACGGGGTTAAACTCACTTACTAGTGTTTAAATATGCTTACTACTGCTTATTGGTGCTTAAACCTGCTTACTAGTGCTTTATTCATTATGGCATTGACACCTCACATGTGCATTTACTGCAGTACTCCAGTTCATAAAATTATGTTATTTAGTGGGTTTTGCAACATAAATATTGATCATAACGTGTTTTGCCATGGAAAATGGAATGTGCTGCAGTAGGACTCGTACTGGGAATGCCGGCTTGTAAGGCGAACGCTCTGCCCACTACACTATTGCTATGCTGCTTCATTTGCATATATCTTCCTTGTTATCCTCTTCGGCCATTTAAGCTGCATTAAATGTAGCTAAGCGATGGGCACACCTGTGCACCTATGGTTAGCTTTAATGGAATTTTTATAAAAAATAAATAAAGGGTTTGTTCATTTAATTTATGTATACTGTTGCTGTTGTACACAAGGGGGACTGTTGGTGGGGATATGCGGACACCTATGAGTGGTCTCACTCATTTCTGACTCCTTTCTGCAGTTCTTCATTGTGTGGATGTGTATATTCTGAGAGCTCTGCTCTCAGACACACCCCCTGCACTCTTACGCGCTCCGTGTAAGACTAGGAGCTCAGGCAGCGCGCCTCATTACTATGCATGGCACGCTGCCGTCCTGCTCCTAAATGGTCACCTCCATGCAGGGCTAAGCTAGTCCTGCATGGAGGAATAGTAAATCCGGGAGACTGTCTTAGTAGACTGCTTAGTAATCAGATATACAAAGTTCCAGAGCTTATCTAAATAATCCTGTATTGGTTTGGGATTGACTTTGCAGTTGCCTAGTAAGAGTGTTTTTTTTTCCAGATTTATATTTTATTTCTTATCACTGTTTTTCATTGTCTGTAGAAAGGAAGGGATAAGTTGTAGACAAGAATATTTACTTTGATTTATATTGTGTTGTTTTACTTTTAATTTTCACTGATAGTTGTTAGAAAGGTATAGGTTTTAGACAGGCAAACACTAGCCATCCTAAGGGACCTAATCGGCTATAAATTTACAAAGACTGCAGAGTGTACAGTCCAGAGCTTATTTATACAATCCTGTCTTGGTTTGAGATTTATTGATTTTTATTGTTAAAAAGAGGTGCAACTGCTAGCAATAGTGTGCAGAAGCTACTATGCGCATTCACGTGCAATGTAAAGGAATTCCAACTGTTGCCTGACTTGCAGAACTTGTACTGTCAGAGCAACAACTTTACTGTAATTAATATTAAGTTGTATATTGTTTGTCTGATTTTTCCATAGAAGTTGATTTAAGTTCTCTTTGAATTTTGTGGGAACTGATTTCAATTATTCTTTTCTTTTAGAAGTTTTTATTAATTTGCAGCTGAATATGGATTCCTAAAATGAGTATGCCATTAATGATTTGCTAAAGAAAGAATACCTTGTACAGTGTAGTAAATGTTATGCGTATAATTAAAGGTAACCCCTGATAAAACTGGTGATGTGTGTTCCTCTTGTAAAAAGTCAGATGATTTGCTTATCATTATTAGAAGTAAACCTAGACTTATTGATGATGATTGCACTTGTGCAATGGGCACGGTTTTGAGAACTGTTGTTACATACATTAAGGACTGGACTGGTGAGATAAATAATTTTAAGCAAAGAGCAAATAGAACACATTTAGGAAAGGATGTGTCTATTGTCTATAAATATCACTCAGCCTTGATAAAACAAGACAATGCCCCTAGCAACTTTGGAATTTTAGATACAGGATTCACAGAGATATGCAGGTATGACAGCCCCTTCACAAATACACACACACACACACACACACACACACACACACACACACACACACACACACACACACACACACACACACACACACACAGGCTTCAAACTCATTCACACTCACCTATTTACCCATAAACAAACACACACATACCCTACCCATCATACCTCTCAACTGTACAGATTTTTGCAGATTGTCCAGATGTTTCCCTCATATTCTTGGTCTGTTTCTTATAAAATTGTGTTTTTCTCGCAAATCATTAACAAATTGTTGAGGCTGAAATCAAAAAATGACAAACATTTCAGTTTCAGACTTCATACCCTTCAGAAAATTAATGCTAATGCAAAACCTGTTGTTCTATCAACTTTCTAAATCTGTAAGAGCAACATTTAAAAAGTGTCCCTGTTTTGGGGCCTTTATCCCCCCTTTATTTATGCATTTGTCCAGTCCCGATTCCTTGCTCTAAGAATTTGAGAGGTATGCCATCCACCCACACACACCTTATACCACTCATACTTCCAGACACACACACACACACACACACACACACACACACACACACACACACACACACACACACACACACACACACACACATCAAACTCTACCTGTGAACAATAATCCTCGACACTTACCTCTAAGACTGTAGGGCCACACAAGCTTTTGGCCATGTTCATTAATACAGGTGGCTGAAATACGTTATTCTGCATAAATGCCTTAGTGCAGGCATTTAGGGTGAGAGCACATGACTAAATAGCATGGACCATTCTCTCAGAATGCCTCATTGGCATTGGGACATTTAAATTAAAAATGTTTACACCATGTGAACACTTTTCTGTAACTCTTCTGAATTTCGATCCTTGTATTGTGCAATATGTCTAAAGAATCTTCTATCATCTGCAAGTGACTTTTATGAAAGTTGGTTTTACCACAGTTTGTTCAGTTGTTATGATATGTATTGTGTGAACTGGAGGCGCTACAATGTTTTTTCATATTGTAGCATAGCCACAGAGTGTGTGTGTGTGTGTGTGTGTGTGTGTGTGTGTGTGTGTGTGTGTGTGTGTGTATATACATGCACATATATATATATATATATATATATATATATATATATATATATATATATATATATATATATAAATGGGTCTATGTTGTAACAGTGAAAGTATGTTTTTGCAAAACGTACATGAGCGAACTCACTTTTGTGAAAGTGCATTTCATCGAAAATGCACTTTCGCGAAAAAAAAAACACACACCACCACTCCAAAAAACCTACACAAATAAAACACTACTCACGTTTATACAGGGGGGCCTCCCATGCACCCACCCAGCCCCCCACATCCCCCTAACCTTAATATTCTCACTCTGAGATTGCACTACAGTGGGGAAAAGGGAATATTCCCTTATCCCTGTTGTACCACGATCTAAGCAACAGTTTGCTTAGTTGTACAATCAACACTACATGTTGATGTACTACTAAATCTACAGCAATTGTGTACACTCAGGACAGGTTTTGGCTCTGAATTCCAAAACTTACTGGAATACCACCATGGAAACTACTCTACACAGAAAGAATGTTAGGGACTGCTGTTGCCCTTCTGTATGTATGCGTGCAACAGGCCCAGGTCTGTGCTGCTGCTGCTAAAAGACCTTGACCAAGAAGGAGAAGTGTGTTAAGACCCTGTTTAACTTTTCATGGTCTGCATGAGATGGAAATAGTAGAGCACTAAAAGGTAGCTAGATACATACTACAGGATCTCTGCAACCTCTGTCATCCTTAACTGAAATCAAGGGCAAACCAAGGGGAACCAATACATGTACAAATTAAGGTATGTGTAGCACTTAGAATATTATCGATATGAACTTTTCAGAGACCAACGTGGGATACAGGCATCAACATCCAGGATCATACATCAATTCCTGAATGCTATACTACAACATGTCACTGACTACATACATTTTCCCCATACACCCGAGGGCAGAGCTACAATTATGCATGATTTCTATCCAGTAGCACACTACCCGGAAGTCTTAGGTGCCATAGACTGCACACACACATTGAAATCAAAGCACCAGTGTCATGCAGGGAATGGAGAAGAGTGTACATAAACAGGAAGGGCTTCCACTCTGTTAACTGCCAGGTCATGTGTAATTACAAGGGAATCATCCTGAACGTGTGTGCTGGCAACCCTGGCACCTCCAATATCTGGCACAACTCTCAACTCTACCAGAGATTTTGTAGGGGGGATATTTCACATGGTCATTTACTGGGTGGTGCAGGGTGTGCACTCAAAGCATGGCTGATGACGCCCATCAGAAATGCACACACACACACACACACACACACACACACACACACACACACACACACACACACACACACACACACACACACACACACTGAAGAATGCTATAATGAAAAACAAATTCAAATAAGAAATATCATAGAGCATGCGCTTGGGCTGCTGAAGTCTTTGTTCTGGTGCCTAGCAACATCAGGGGGAGCCCTGCAGTGCAGTCCCATACTTTTTCTGAAATTTTCACTGTCTGTGCTATCCTTCACAATATTATCCTGAGAAAACAGCTTCAACAGGAAGACCAAGGGGAAGGGGCACACATCCCACCACCACCACTGGGAAGGTCACTAAAACCACATCCAGGTTAGGAGTCAGAGAGGGAACCTCCAGCCACTGTGGGTGTTGGTAGACATAGGTGTGCACAGTATGTCCTCACCCTGGCCAAGAGGCAGTGGATAGCACACGTGCTGACCACCTAAGGGGGGGTGCAACTTTCATCATTTGCACATACATACATAAAGTAAAATTGATACAAGACAATGCTCACAACCTTTACTTACCTATATAATGGCTGTGTACTGCTAGTATCACACAGAATTAGTCCCAAATTAAAACTCTTGTAACTGCTGGACTATAAAGATAAGTGTTGGACCTGGAATAGGAAAATAAATGGCTAAGAACACAAATGAATGGCAGATCCTTGCATACTGTTACTTGCTAATGTACCTAAGTAGAAGGTGTATGGATTTTACAGCAATTTTATCAATATGTGACAGGACTGGCTTATGTCAATAGATATGCATTCTTTATCAGTTAATAGGCTTCATGCATCAAAGATATACACAGTAAGAAAACCTGTAAAAAAGTACAATTTTCAAAAGAGCATCACAAATACATATATACTAAGCACTTAGTCAGCTCTGCATGCCATGCATCAGACAAAAGTCTTAGGTATCCCTGAAGCCAAATGACAGAAAATCAAGGATATGGCACAGTTATCATCATTTGCACAGGGTGTTGTTTGGGGAGGCAGGAGAGACCAAGACTGACACAAGAGACAGTGAGTGCATGTGAGTAAGAAAAATGGCTAATGAGACAGAATGAGCTGTAAGCCTCACAGATGACCCATGTACCTGTTATGTGTATGTATGTCTGTATGGGCACTCAAGGTGAAATGTGTGTCTCAGTATTTGCAAGAACACAGCCAAGCTCTCTGCTAGCTCTACATCCTGGCATGTCAGATAGGTATGAGCCATCCATGGTAGAGGTAATAGTTCATCTCATCACCCCCAAATGCAAGAACTGTCGCTGCTAGGAGTTGCACTGGCATGTTCATGCCCATGGTCAGACGTGTTGCTGCTACCTGAACATGACTGATGTGTACTGGATGAGCTCTGCTCACAAGTACATCCAGGATCATGACCACATGACCTACCGTGTCTGGGCATGGACACCTCAACCACTGATGAAGTAGTGGAGGTAGTCCACTATAAGAGCATGATCAGGAATGGCCATGTTGGCTAACAGGAGATGATAATGCATCTACATTAGTGTAGATGCTTCCCTCCTCCCAACAGATGTTCCGTCAATGACACTGCCTGTTCCATCATGTCATTCACCCAAACCATGGAACTGGCCACATGTCAGAGGTAGTCTTACACATCAGCTTGTGCCACATCTACAACCCTAAGCATGTCCTTGTAGGCTGTAGTGGAACATGCCTGCACCACCATGATGGCCCTAAACATATGTTGACTGGCACATAATGACACACCAGGATCAGGTGGAGGGTGGACAGCAGGCCTTCTCAGAGCACCCCTAACAACCCTCATGTTTGGCACCTCACCCACACTTTGTATATGGCCAGAGTCAAACAACACTGAAGCCACAGTAACCACACTACCTTGATCCTCACCCACCACCTGACCAATATCTGAGGGCACAGTGGGATAGGTATGCATAGGTCTACTGACTGTGTCTGAGGGAAATACAGGGGATGGCTGGATGTCAACCTCAGTGTCAGATTCAGCGTCTGCACCCCACAACTGTGCCTGTGTTTGGCCACTTTCACCATCAGAATCTACCGATATTCTGACATCAGGTGTCTTACACTTCCACTATCAGGATAACCTGTGATAATAAGCAACAAACAGAGGAACAAAATTAATACTACACTAAATATTTAAAACAATTTATATGATAAACTTAACACTGGGCCCACTATCGCAGAAGGTACAGCAATACACACACTCATTACACCCACCTCACACATATATCTGACACTTGGTCATCAATAATCAAAAAAAATTTTTTGCTTACCACATACAGATGACTCCATAGGGAGGATGGCCATGGAAAAATGTTGCAAGGTAAGGATGCAAATTAGATGTCACACTTGGAATAACATAGGGGAACAGTGAAAACACAATTACCTATATGTCTCTTAAGAATAGTTTTAACTGAAACTTGGTTGACATGTCCACCCACAGCCCATGTGTACTGAGCAAGTATGTTGTATAAGTTTATTAATTTATCAATATGTTCATTAAAAAAACACAGGGAGTATTACTTACAATGTTATATATTTTACTATACAATGCAAATCTAAACTTGCCACATGTAAGCTTACCTGGAAGCTCCTCCTGGGATATATTTGTCCTCCCAGACACATCAGTGCAGTGCACAGTTTCCACTGAGCACTCTGGAGCTCTGACAATGGCAGAAACTCTTTATTTGGTGTCAGTCTGGGCTTGATAGCAGCCCCTCTACCACCACTGTGACCAGCTGTTCACAGGTAGCTGCAGCTGAGCTCCTTCAGCCTGATGAAATAATTTCAGTGGTCCTATGATGCACCTGATCATAAGTCCTGGTGTGACCCCCTACTGCACTGATGTTGTTCACTAACTGGTTCCAAATCTGCACTCTGGCAGCTATATCGCCATGTCCTCTCTCAAGCAGAAAGATGCCATGGCACATGAAAGGGGGGTTATATGGATTTGTATGGTTGTGTACTATAACCTATATGACATTAATTCATAAATATCACGTAACTAAATTTCTGCTTATATACATATATTTGTCAGTATTAAGCACTGGAAACACATATTTCTGTTATTAAAATTGAAGTCTATGTGTTTGAACCACCTCACCCTCATACACAAACCAATGTATGGTCCAAACCAAAGAGTACCAGCTGAAATAACAGGATGAATACACATTTTCAAGAGAAAAGTACTTGAAAAATATTTTTGTTTTGGCAACACAAAAATGATAGGAGGTTCTGCACCCTCAAAACAACAAACAAATGAAGGTTTGTGCAAATGAAGGAATACTTACTAAAAATGTTCAAAAACTGGTAGGCCCAAAACAAGACGAGCGTATACTGCAAAGTCCAACAAGATTTAATAGTTGATTAAAAGCAAGCATATTAAAACAAGCTTACAGCAATCAATAGTCTGGTAGTCCGGTGCACACTTCGGTAACTGCCAAGCAATTAAAAGTTAAAAGTGATCTGGCTGCACAAAATCCAAGTCACAAAATGTAAAGCGCTTCTCCTAACTTCATCAGACAATAGTGCTCAGAAAGAAAAGAACATAGCTACAGCAATCTGCTGTCTGAAAAATTATTTTACAAAAGTAATATAACTATTGGACAGTGTTATACCTAGCAACTCCTCCACCAGCCTTAGTTCTGAATGTTCTGCCCCTTTAAATCTCATATGGTCAATAACCCATTCTATTCCCAAGGTTTGTGGGATCACCGTGTATAGATTGCAAACATCCACTGTTAAAAAACAACAGTGCTCATTATAAGCTAAAGAGTTGATGCTCATCAAAACTGTCCAAGAATCTTTGTAAATTTGAGGTTCCAGGGCCACAAATCTCTTCAGAATGTCATCTATCACCTTAACACAGGAGTAGGTGATTGATTGTCGAGCGTTGAGCGGACTACAATGAAAAAATGGGGATGATACTTGAAAGCAACGCATATATTAAAGTGAGTCTGAACAAACTGAACATAGCATACAACCGTATCAGAATGTTCTTGAATGATATGTTCACTGACTCACTTATTGATCTCGATATGTTTAACTATCTGTCAATACTATCACCTAGACTACCTGTACTTTTTGAATACCCAAAATTCACAAGAATCAAGGAGATCCACCTATGCGCCCCTTAGTGGACGCTTGACAATCAATCACCTACTCTTGTGCTAAGGTGATAGATGACATTCTGAAGAGATTTGTGGCCCTGGAACCTCAAATTTACAAAGATTCTTGGACATTTTTAATGAGCATCAACTCTTTAGCTTATAATGAGCACCGTTGTTTTTTAACAGTGGATGTTTGCAATCTATACACAGTGATCCCACAAACCTTGGGAATAGAATGGGTTATTGACCATATGAGATTTAAAGGGGCAGAACATTCAGAACTAAGGCTGGTAGAGGAGTTGCTAGGTATAACAATATCCAATTATTATATTACTTTTGAAAAATAATTTTTCAGACAGCAGATTGGTGTAGCTATGGGCTCCCCTTGTGGAGCAAGTTTCGTAACTTAGTCATGGCTAAATGGGAAAAAGAAACCATATTTGATAACCCTGGTCTTAACGAGTATATATATTATTACACCCGTTTTTTAGATGATATTTTTATAATTATTAAAGGGGGTGTTGAACTAGCTTCTGAAATTTTGGAGCAGTTTAATAGGTCCACCACCTTCCTCAGGTTTACTAGTAACTTTCACACAGAGTCTATGAGCTTCTTGGATGTTGAACTATATAAAGACAGAGCACAGAAAAAATACCTAGCAAGGATCTTCAGAAAGAGTACTTATTCTAATTCATTCTTACACTACGCTAGTTTTCACCCCCTGTACCAGAAGAGGAGTGTAGTGAAGGGTCAACTGGTACGAGAGGCCAGGATCACTACGGAGGATGACCACTTCTTTGAGGAATGTGAACTGTTGAAGTCCATGTTCCTCAAGAGCAGGTACCCCACTGAGTTGATTGCTGACCTCATAGGGGAGGTAAGCAGTAAAAGGGCCTCTGGCCACTTTAGACCCATCCTCTCCCAGGGATGGACAGTGGTCCATACTTTGGAAACCAACATCTCAGTGGAGATAGAATTAAGTAACCCCATAGTTAGGGAGAGCATTGGACCACAAAGGGTACAAAATTGTTTGAGATTTGTGACTACATTCTCTTTAGATTATGAAGCCCTGATTACAATACTGGGCAAAAACTGGCAGTTGCTACTGTTTGATAGAGATATACAAGGAAAGTTGGGAGAGAAACCGCTTGTAACCTGGAAAAAAGGAAGGAACCTAAAAACACTTACTGAAAGTAGTAACAGCACTTTTAGAGGTACACCAGGGACATTTAAATGTGAGGCATGTAACCAGTGTCGACACATTGCTACAGGGTCCAAATTTATTATTAGGGGGCAAGACTATTTCCTGAAGAACAAGTTTAATTGTAACTCCAAAGCCTGAGTCTATGTAGCACTATGTCAGTGCTGCCCTAGTTTTTATGTAGGCAAGACTGACCGTAAGTTTAAGGAGTGGATTTACAAACATATTTATTACATTAATAAAAGGAAAATGGGGAGCCCACTAGCTAGACACTGCATGGAAAACCCTAACCACAGTTTAAAATTTAAGGCCATCAATTCAATCAAAATGAATAGTAGAGGAGAGGCTTCTACAGTTATGCTGGAGAAACTGGAACTTTTGTGGCAGCTTAGACTTAATGCATGCTTCCCACCGGGCTTGAATGAAATGACTTCTATTTTATGTGTGCTAAAATTAAAGAGCCTTAAGAGATAGTAGCTGTACATACATCATTTTTACTGGATGGTTAAATTATAAATGCTCATTAGCCCTAGGGATGTTATAACTGATAGGTTACACCAACCTTTTACAGGTTAAAAGATTTGTTACATAACACAGTTTTTTATAAAAATACTACTATTTCCTCGAGTCCCTGAACATTATTTATTTATTTACATTTGTTGACCAGGAGAGTCCGACTGGACACAGGTCCATTTTCAGCAGAGGCCCGGGGAGAAAAGCTTCACATTAAGTATTATTTGCATTATACATTTAAAAAAAAACATAGCATTTAAATATAGACATTAGTCCAGTTAAGGGCACAAGACAAGAAGAAAACAGATGTAAAACAGCTGTATAGCATAGTACAATTTTAAAATATGTTGACATATACTAAACATGGTTAAAATGTAGTTGAGATTCATCAGTGAACAATGGATACAATCTGTTTTTGAGGTACATAGCCATTAGCAGTTGTTGCTACAAGAAGTTAATATTATGTGGTAGGTAGCTGGGAACATGAGTAGCCAAGCTTGCTAAGAGTAGGTTGCTGATAGGGGGCTGAGAGAGGTAGTGGGTAGGGGGAGTGGATGGTATTGGGGGGGAGGTTGCAAGGGCATATCTGACAAGTTTTGAAGTGTGATTTTAGTAAGGATTTAAAGTGGTTGCAAGAAGTTACAGAGGTAATTGAGGATGGGAGGGAGTTCCAGAGTTTGGCTATAGTGCAGGAGAATAATGCTTTTACAGCAGAGTTAATGGCTCTTGTGACCTGTAGGAGGTTAGCTATAAGTAAAGTGAACTAACTACAATTTTATTTATTTAACTTACTACATGTGCCGTTACAAGAGAACAGAACTTTGGCTTTTTATAAAATTAAGGCATTCATTTTACCTAACGATTTAACAACAACAAACTGTTTGACTTCAGTATTTTAGAACTATACCTTTAAATTACGCGATTGTATTGACTTAATTGTATTAACAAGTATGAGTCACTAGGAGAGTACTTAAACTTGTTCTTTTCTTTCTGAGCACTATTATCTGATGATGTTAGGAGAAGCGTTTCCTAACGAAAAGTGCTTTACATTTTGTGACTCGGATTTTGTGCAGCCAGATCACTTTTAACTTTTTTTTGCTTGGCAGTTACCGGTGTGCACCAGACTACCGGACTATTGATTGCTGTAAGCTTGTTTTAATCAGCTTGCTTTTAATCAACTATTAAATCTTGTTGGACTTTGCAGTATACGCTCGTCTTGTTTTGTGCCTGCAAATGAAGGAATACCACATAATTCAACTGATATACATGCTTTCAACACAATTCTCACAATGTGTACACATTTACAACAGAACAGTTTATTTATGATTGCCAGTCACTTCACACTGTGCCCACCACTCCCCTGGAGGTGTCTCTGGGCTATCTCAGAAGCATAGCACATGTATCATTGACATAGTACATTACATTTCTCTGCAATAACAGAATATTGTAAAATAACAATTTTAACAATAAGACTTGTGATGAAAGTTCATAACCTGTCTATCTGAGAAATGTAAATACCTGCCAAAATGCTTATGCCAACAATGAACTATAAGAAGAGCATACAGATAAAATTTACATTTTCTACTGCGTATATATAATTTGCTTTATAACATGTTACAAAGTCTAGAATGTACTTGAAAAATATAATCATGCCTTAGTAAAATTAGAAGCCTTTTCTGCAGATAAGTTAAAAGGAATAGCAATCTTCAGTTTTGTCTAAATATGAGAGTTTCCTCACCTTCAAGTTCCCTAGCTACATAGTTATCTTTTATAGTGCAGATTCAGTCCTCTGAGCAAGGTGAAGATGCAGATGAGGTGTGAACTCATTAGAACTGCTGAATACCAAACTTTTGACTTCAAATAGCAGAATGTAAAATTAGTGTAGGTACTACCTCACTGTTAGTTGCTAATGGATTGCAACTGTGAATGATTAGTGGTAGAAAGAAGGAAAACACAGCAGCAATTCAGACTACCTGCCCCCATTGGGTGTGTCACCCAGGATACACTTACAAGGTGTAGGAGTAACTTTAACAAGCTTTTAAATGGAACTAAACAGCACACATTTATCATTTTTGTTCACTAATAGACAAATTCTCCCACCTTTGCTGAAAAATGTTTTTCACTATCATGTATTTTTATCATACATTCAAAGGACAATGACACAAAATGCATTATAGACTGCATGTCCGAGTGTTCAGGACAGATAAGAGAAGAACGAGCACAATACAAAGAGAAGACAGAAATGCATTGGTGTAAACTATTCATAAATGGTTGTGTGATCAATCATTGCACTAAATATGCAAGCCACATATGTACACAAAAATGAGAGTGATGTACATGTGTATATGTCTTCTTAATACTGTAGAGGAAATGGGAATTGCTTGTATGCACATGATTTGCTTTCCTGCAAAGTTGTTTTGATGTTAAGAGAGATAAAACACTCACAGTGTGTTTTGTAGGTTCTTCAGTATGAGATAGTTCAAATCCAAAGTTGTCTAAAAATCTCTAACATGTTAAAATGTGGTTTGTATTTTTCTTTATTTTTTTTAATATTAATACTTGTTCAGTGCATGGCTTAGAGCAAATATGGTGAAATGTATAAATATTTTAAATTTTATAGAAGTTGCCTTAAGCAACACAATCTCGCTTAGCACCATTGCTCAGTGGTCAGCAGTGTGTATGATAAGGACAGCATAAATTAGAGTTGTGAATCAACGGTGTGTGTACCACACATGGTAAACACATTGAAACACACAGCACATAGGATAGGTTGACCATGGTTCAAGTCCTACATTTTTTTAATGATAAAGGTTAATAAACAGTTAATAAACAGTTTTTACAATACTATTGGTATTTTGGCCTTTGCCCGTCTCATTCACACATTGCCCATCTGTGTGAAAAACATGGCATACTGCCACAAATGAAAAAAAAACACATTATAACTTTCAAAAAGATATACTGTTACTTTTTTTGCCTTCGATTGCACAAATACACTAAACTTTTTTCAGTGGCAGTTAGCAGGCATACACAAGCCTACAACACCTGGAGACAATAAAGATACATTGTAACTCTCAAAAAGACACATTGCTACATGTATGGTCTTCCATCACACAAACATGCTAAGCTGCATCATGTGGCGGTCAGCTCTCATACACAGTAATGAGTGTAAAATATACACCTGTTGCCTAGCTCTCTCTGTGACAACAGGTGTAAGTTCATGGCCACAATACAGGTGAGACAGGGTTCTAATTCAGAAAACTCCAAGTTTTATTAACATTGTTCCACTGTAATTTATATAATAATTAACAATATAAAAATAATTATAGGTAGGTACTAGGCTATTGGCCCTATGGCCTATATAAGCCTAGCCAAACGGTACCCTGGCTTTTGCCACCCAAGAAACTTATTTTCCTGTGCCCCTGTCAAGCAGAGCCACAGAAGTGATCCCTGGGGTGAATTTCTTATCTTCCATCCAGTCATCAAGATTTTTCTTGAAGAGTGCTAATGAGGAGCTTTGTTTGATATAGATAAGTAGTTTATTCCAGAGTATGGGAAGTCTCTGGGACAGGAATCTATCCCTCCAGCATGTTCTGTTTATTGTGGTGACAAGGTTAAGGTCCCTAGAGCATGTAGCTTGGAGGGATTGGGATTTTTCTTTAAGTGGAGCATGTCCAACAGCTGTGGGTTTGACATAGCTTTGTATGTTAGGCAGAGATTGCCTCTGAGTAGGCGATATGCGACAGAGTAAAGCTGGAGTTTTTTTAGATGATCTTTGTAGGGCATCTGTTTGAGGCTGGTAATACTCTTTGTGAGGTATTTCTGTGGCCTTTTCAGTTGTTGTGGATGTCTTGTGAGTTACATACCAAAAGGGGTGTTGTACTCTATAATGGGTCTAATGAGTGATGAGTAGAGGGGAACAATGACCTCTTTTTTCCTGGATGAGAAACCTTTTGTGATGAGGTGTGCCACGTAGAAGGATTTCCTGACGACTGTGGCAATGTGATTATCAAAGGAGAGACTACTGTCCACCTGTGTCCCAAGGTCTCTTATCACACTTTCAGTGTTAAGTAGACTATCACCTATGTGGTAGTCCATGGGTACAAAGTTTTTACTAAAAGGGATGACAATACACTTTTTGGCATTGAGCTTGAGGCCATGGCTTTGAAACCAGGCAACTGTCTTAGTGAGGCCCTTTTGTAGGATGTCCACATTGTTAGGAGTTTTAATTATGGCTCCTAGTTTGCAGTCATCTGCAAACTTTGTTAGCCAAACACCTTCTGTGTTAGCCTGTACTTCAGAGAAGTAGATACCAAACAGGAGAGGACCCAGGACTGAACCCTGTGGTACTCCACTTGTCACTGGTCTGAAGTTGGATTTAGAGTCTGCTACTTTCACAGTGTGGGTTCTGTCAGTGAGCCAGTTAGCAACCCATCTTGTGACATAGGGCTTTATACCTAGTTTAGTGAGTTTATCTATAATTCCTGAGTGGGGGATGGTGATGAAAGCCTTGGCGAGATCTAGATAGGCTGTGTGAACCACCTTAACCTCATCTACAGCTTTGGTGACTGCTTCAAAGATGTCTATCAGGTTTAGGAGACATGATCTGCCTTATACAAACCCGAACTGGGTAGGGTCCAGAGTTTGGAGATTACCAATGTCATTGTTTATAAGGTCCATGATGATACATTCCATAAAAATAACTATATGTAGCAAGTGGATTAAGCATACACATGATATCATGTATATTATAAATCTAACTGTATCAGTGCAATTAGGTTTCTGCAATTAGCAAATTTTTTTCTGAACTCTGATGGCCTTCACACTTTAGTGACAGTCAGGTCACATGCATACATGATTAACCACTCAGCTCTCTAATGTATGCTTATAACTAATGAGCATGTCTAACAAACATGTTCTCCGTGGAAAAGAGCACTTTGGACAGTAATGAGTGTAAAAACAATACACCTGCTGCTCAGCCATCCCTGTGTCAATTAGTGTAAGGTCATGGCCACAGTACAGTTCAGCCAGCATTCTAGTCTAGTACATTCCAAATTTTATTAATGGTATTCCATTCAATTTTGAGAAAAATATTAACAATATAAAGATAATTACACATAACAATAACTATGTATAGCAGTGGATATCATTTGAATTATATGTGTGAGTGGTGGTATCCTGACAATTATGTTTCTGTAATTAAAAGTTATTTTTCTGCCTTGGGATGGACTTCATACTTCAATGATAGCCATCTACACAACTCACATAACATAAGTCTAGTTGAAAAACAGAATGCATTTTGTGGTCTGACCCAGAACTCAGAAATCTTTCCTGCAAGTAATACAAGTATATGCATTTCCAGTATATTGTCACACATTACTCCTGCATCAGATATCAGAATGCACAAACTAGGACCTTGTCAGCTCACACACATACATGGTTAATCACTCAGTCTTTAATGTTTCTATATAATCAATGAGCATGCCTGACAAACACTTCTTCTGTGGCAAGGAGGAAAATACACCTATGTGGAAGAATATGTATCCTCTAATTTAATAAGGCTTGAATCCCACATTGTACAAATTACTTTTATCAGTGTGTGTAAAGACCCACAAAAAATGTGTCAAGTCATAAAATTTATATCCCCCAATACAGGTATTAAAAGTCAAGTAATATAACAGGTATAGCAGCAGATAAGCCAAAAATGAATGCCAGCTGTCACATAACCCTTCCTATTTCCTAAACTGCCTTCCTCTCTGTTTGGCAATGATGCTCTGCATGAACTATTGCTCGAACGCGGTATGCATGGTTGTGTGGGCCTGCACACTAGCCATATAACATGATATCATGAACTGGCAGGAAAACATTTTAACTGTTTTTGAATGACCTGTGCAGATGTAGCAGGAGCTAGGAAGGAAGGTACCCAGTCTAGAGCTCAATGATTGGGTGTAGAGGGAGTCCAGAATATTCACTGCACTCCTCATAAAGTGTCAAAGCCACTTCTGCAGTGGGACTATATCAAGTCTCAGTATAAATCAGATGCTTGGAACAGTCTAGCCAAGGCTGTCTCCAGTGTGACTGGCATTACACACACTGGCGAGCAATGCAGGCACCATTAAAATGACCTGAAAAGGCACAAGCAGGAATAACTCAACCAGTGGCTGGATAAGTTTAGGACTGCTGACATCCCACAGTTGTGTAAGTATATGGATAAAAATACTTTAAATTATATAAAAATATGGGGATAGCCAAGACTGGTATGCATAATGATATTCTCTTTTTCCTCTCCTCTCCTCTTTATTTTACAGCTGCCTATGTCTTTCCCCTCTCTGGTCCAGTAATCAAGGACCCTCAATCCTCCCACTGACACCAGTTAGGGATGTTCACTTAGAACAAAAATAGATACACACAGTATTTCCAGATGCAACTGTTTGCACTGAGCACAATTTCCGTTAAGAACCCACAGGGAACACACTCAGTCCAGGGGCTGGGTTTCCCCTTCTCTCTTCAGGCCCCAATAAAACACCCCATGGACACAGCTGTAGAGATGAGTCCTCAGCTGAGTGTTCCAAACCAAGTCATCCACCACCCCCTCTGTGAAAGCAGTGTTTTGTATCCCTGCTCAAAGCAGGTGACACTCATACTCTTTGAGATTTGATTTTCACACATACACACACACACACACACACACACACACACACACACACACACACACACACACACACACACACACCTGGGAAAGGCTGGCACAGATCTACCAGCTATGCCCCCCTTTTTCCAGACTATAAGGTAGATCACTGCCACCAGCCAGCTAATTTAAGGCTCTTACAAGGGTACCCAGTTATACTTAGTAAAATTAATACTAATACAAATGATAGTGTATGACCAATACAACAAGGCTTTCATGAGTGGCCACAGTGTCATCAAATAAATATAAGTACTATAAAAGATTCAAATATTCTTTAAAAGACCATCTACAATGAAAAGTTTAAATATATTTAATAATAAATATTAAAAGAGCATGAAAACACTCAATATCTATTTACAATAAACACCAGAGTTTCAATCACAGGAAATATTAAAAATAACACAGATGAATAGAACCACACAGATACAGAAAAACAGTGCTTAACTAATCTCACTACATTTTTCTAACTGATATAAAGGATTACTTTTCCCTGGTTACTTACTAAAGCAAGGCAATATGACATGGGCTTGTGGTCTTCCTTGTCAGGTTTCACAAACAAACTGCACTGAGACTTCTGTCTCATCTAGTATTAAAGCAACATATCAGTTCTGGATTATAGAATGACATCATGTACATCTGGAATCCAAATAAAGAATGGAAGGGATAGTACAGCATAAAACATAAAATGTTATTTGTCTCAAGATAAGTGATTTCGGAAAATACTTCCCTTCATCAGATCCACCATTTTAATTTAATTTAAACACTTTCATTATATACACATTAAAAAAAAAAACAATATACCAATCACTACTCTAAAACTAATAAAAAAAAACAATGAAGACTGAATATTCAGCAGTACACCTCACTTCCTACAAGGAACTAGTTTGTAGAATGAACTGAGCCAATGAGAACCCGTTGCTAATAGTGACATAGCCACATCAGACATAACGTAAATCCAGGTGGAAAAAATACATATGTATGAAATAAATTAAATAAACAACAATAATGCACATATCTATATACATATACAACATATTCGCATGCCAGATTTCACAACTTATGAGCTTTCAAAATGGGTTTAAGAGGAATAAAAGCATTCAGACCAGGAGAAACATATGCTTGTAAATCCGCTATCCAATAAGTCAACCTAACCTCATTTCCAGCATGTAAACGAGTTTACTGACCATACCTTCTTGTTTATGGTAATTGATGCCATCAGCACCAATGTTAGAGGGGGACATATTCAGAATGTTACAATATAGTCTGATATTCAAGTATATTTCTTTTCTGTTCACCCGGACCCACTGTTGGTATATTTTTAACACATGCAGTTTTACAAATATATTTTCAACAAAAACACCTGTACAAGTCAGTTTGATATACTGACATATAATTTTACAAAACTCCAGTTAGCTATTCTGGCAAATGTTACATATCCGCTGCCCTGCTTCTTCTGGCATAATTGGTAATACCTTAAATCATCACATTGTCCATGAGATTTCACCAACATGGAGGCCCATACTGAATGCTTAGAAAGACTGAGAGAAGCAAGGGGTATGTATGCAACACAAATTAATAATTCTTCTGTAAAAAGTATTGCTATTCCATACATTACTAGCATATTAAGCATGAATATTATAACTGTAAAAATCAAGCATACATGCTTTATTCTGTAGTTCAAGGTAATAGCAGGAGTCAATGTTAATAGTGCATTCAAATGCTGTAGGTCTAAAGCCCACAAGTAAGAAATACATACTAAAAAATAAATATTAATTTTAACAGAATTGACTTATATGCCATGTTGTTAACTTAATCTGCATTATTTTTAAAAATATATGTGCAATATATACATATTGCAAGGATTATTTGGAACAATTGTCAGTCCTATTTTAGATTTTTCAAAAGTATAGTTAACGTAAAAGTAAAAATACATTTTTATTGTAGTAATTTATTGTATGTGACATATGATAGTTCTAATTTTTTTTCTTTTTTTCTCTTACACCACCCCTTATCTCTCTTTTTTATTTTTGTATGTGTGATGGCACCATTTTGATGTCATAATTTTTGGACAACCATCAAACTTGACTTTCAGCACAAGGAGGTAAACCATCACTGTTGCTCAGCCTGCCACTCCTCCAATGGCTGCTGCAGCAACACCCAGCACATCTGGGATGTAATCTGGCAGTAATGCCTCTGCAGCCCCTAAATGACTTGAACCCTCAAGATCAGATAGTACTATCCCAACAGTAGCTGAAGTGGTACCCTCCAGGAGTATTGGTGGAGGTGAGGATTTTATCACCTGGCAGGAGCTGTCAGTCATGGTGTGTGAGGTTGTACAAAATACCACTGGTGCATGCCTCAGCCATCTGGAGAAGTTGCTTGTTGGAATACAGATAAAATCCAAACATCAAGCAATCCAACAGGAAGCTGAGAATGGGAACAGTGATGATAGTTCTGAGGGTGAGGACTAGATTCTCTCTCTCTGTCCACATGCTTGATGTGCATTGGCCTCTGATGTTCCCAACCTATTCCCAATCAAGGGTGTGCCCCAACCATTTGTGTCTCTCACCATCCCTGTCTCTGTCTTGTGTGCTCTGTTTGTCTGCATCTGCTTCCTCACCTACCCTGCTTACCTCACTCTGACATACCTATGTCTCTTCAAAAAAAAAAAAAAAGTTACATCCCATACATAGCACTCCAGTTTGCTCATGTGTCTTCCCAATGCACCTGATTCAGTCCAATAGGGTACACAACATGATTGTATTGTTATCACCCATCTGTTTTGCAGTGACAGTCCAAATTCATCCAATTTTCTATTCACGTTCTTATTACACTGGTGAAGAAGTGGATAGCTATAGTTCTGTCCTAATTCCCTCCTGCACATTCCTATATTGCTTCCCCTTTGTTTTTCCACCTGCTTGCTCCCCATTTTACCACTTTCCTATCTAGCCCATTTTCACACCATTTAATCTGGTCAAAAAACAGAATCACACACCACACACATGGCAGAAATGGCCCCCAATAAAACCCTTTACTTTCTGTCCTGTGCATTTGCACAAAGTTTGGCACCATGCACCAATGCAGAGTGATGGTAAATAGTTCTTCCTGTCCTATACCATAGTGCAGTTATCTCCACACAATGCTGTTTAAAATTGTCACACTAAAAGAACGCAGTTCCAGAAGAGTAAAGGTAGTACTATGAATAATTTACTCTAACATTTATTTAGTCTGCTGAATGTAAAAAAATACAGAACCCAGCCAATGGGGATGCACAAGCCAGTGTATTTCTTCATGCTAGTCCCAAGCCCAGATAACTGGGGAGAGTTACATCAGAAAGGGCATCTGGTGTAAAATATTTGCCGGACCAAATATGCAGACAACAATACAGATTTCCATACTGTATCGGTTGAGGCATGGGTTAACAATGACCACCACCAGTACTGTAAGCCAACATGACGCTGGTTGAAACTGGGCTACTGTTAGCTGAAGGAGAAGGAGAAGAAGAGGGGTAAGGCATGCCCAGAGGCAGGAGGAGAGGAGGAAAGTTAGGAGTGTGGTAGTGAGGGTAGGAACTTTGAATGTAAGCAGTATGACTGGTAAAGGGAGAGAGCTAGCTGATATGATAGAGACAAGGAAGGTTGATATACTGTATGTGCAAGAGACCAGATGGAAGGGGAGTAAGGCCATGTGTGTCATATGGAGGTTCAAATTGTTCTACCATGGCGTGGAAGGGAGGTGAAATGGGTAGGGATTATCCTGAAGGAACAGTATGTCAAGAATGTTTTGGAGGTGAAAAGAGTGTCAGATAGAGTGATGTTAATGAAGCCGGAAATTGATGGTGTGATGATTAATGTTGTTAGTGCATATGCTCTGCATGTTGGGTGTGAGATGGATGAGAAAGAAAAATGTTGGTGGGAGTTGGATGAAGTGGCGGAGAGTGTACCCAAGGGGGAGAGAGTGGTGATTGAAGTGGATTTCAATGGGCATGTTAGCAAATGGAACAGAGGGAATGAGAAGGTGATGGGTAGGTGTGGTGTTAAGGAGAGGAATGCAGAAGGTTAGATGCTAGTGCATTTTTTGAAAAGGATGGACATGGCTGTGGTGAATACATATTTTAAGGGTGATGTACAGGAGTGGAGGAAGGTGCACACTGAAGGAAATTGGAGACTGCAACGTGGTGACAGGAGAAAGTGTAGTTAAGGAGCTTAGAATGTTTGTCAGTAGGATGATGTTGGCGATCAAGAAGAGAAGGAGAGTGAGGGCAGTGGCAAGGATAAAATGGTGGAAACTGAAAAAGGATGACTGTAAGGTGGAGTTCAGGGAAGAGTTAAGACAGGTACTGCATGGCAGTGAACTGTTAGCAGATAGCTGGGCAGCCACAGCAGAGGTGGTAAGCAAGACAGATAGAAAGGTGCTTGGTGTGACATCTGGACAGAGAAAGGAGAACAAGGAGAGCTGGTGGTGGAATGAGAAATTACAGGAGAGTATACAGCGGAAGAGGCTGGTGAAGAAGAAGTGGGATTGTCAGAGAGATGAAAGTAGACCTGAGTACAAGAAGATGAGACATATGGTGAAGAGAGAAGTGACAAAGGCTAAGGATAAGGCATATGGTGAGTTGTATAAAAGGTTAGACACTAAGGAGGGACATGTTCCAACTGGCTAGACAGAGGGACTGAGCTGGTAAAGATGTGCAGCAGGTTATGGTGATAAAGGATAATGAGGGAAACATACTCACAAGTGAGGAGAATGTGTTGAGGAGATGGAAAGAGTACTTTCAGGGGCTGATGAATGAAAAAAATGAGAGAAAGACAAGGTTGGATGATGTAGGGATAGTGAATCAGGAAGTACAATGGATTTGCAAGGAGGAAGTAAGGACAGATATGAAGAGGATGAAGAATGGAATAGCTGCTGGTCCAGATGACATATCTGTGGAAGCATGGAGGTGTATAGGAGAGATGGCATTGGAGTTTTTAAACAGACTGTTTAATGAAATCCTCTAAAGTAAGATGATGCCTGAGAAGGGGAGAAGTGTTTTGGTACTGATGTTTAAGAATAAGGGTGATGTGTAGTGCTGTAGTCACTACAGAGGGATCAGCCACAGCATGAAGTTGTGGAAAAGGGTAGTGGAAGCTAGGTTAAGAAGGGAGATGATGATTAGTAAGCAGCAGTATGGTTTCTTGCTGTGAAAGAGCACTACAAATGTGATGCTTGCTCTGAAGTTGTTGCTGGGGAAATATACAGAAGTTGTATTGTGTTTTTGTGGACTTTGAGAAAGCATATGACAGAGTGCCTAGAGAGGAAGTCAGGAGTGGCAGAGAAGTATGCAAGAGTGGTACAGGATATGTACAAAGGCAGTGTAATAGTGGTGAGGTCTGCAGTAGGAGTGATGTATGCATTTAAGGTTGAGGTGGGAATACATCAAGGATCAGCTCTGAGACATTTCTTATTTGCAGTGGTGATGGAGAGGTTGACAGATGAGGTCAGATGGGAGTCTCTATGGACTATGATTTTTGCAGATGACATTGTGATCTTTAGTGAGAGTAGGGAACAGGTTGAGGAGACCCAGGAGAGGTAGAGATATGCTCTAGAGAGGAGGGGAATGAAGGTCAGCAGGACTAAGACAGAACATATGTGTGTTAATGAGAGGGAAGACAGAGGAATGGTGATGATGCAGGGAGTAGAGTTGGCAAAGGTGGATGAGTTTAAATACTTGGGATCAACAGTTCAGAGTAATGGTGAGTGTGGAAGAGAGGTGAAAAAGAGAGTGCAGGGAGGGTGGAGTAGGTGTAGAAGACTTTCAGGAGTGATTTGTGTAGACGGGTACCAGTAAGAGTGAAAGGGAAGGTCTTCAAGATGGTAGTGAGACCAGCTGTGTTATATGGGTTTGAGATGGTGACAATGATGAAAAGACAGAAGTCAGAGCTGGGGGTGGCAGAGCTAAAGATGTTAAGATTTGCATTTGGTGTGACAAGGATGGGCATGATTAGAAATGAGTATATTAGAGGGTCAGATCAGGTTGGATGGTTTGGAGACAAAGCCAGAGAGGTGAGATTGCATTGATTTGGACATGTGTTGAGGAGGGATGCTGGGTATATTGGGAGAAGGGTGCTAAGGATGAAGCTGCCAGGTAACAGGAAAAGAGGAAGGCCTAAGATAAGGTTTATGCATGTGGTGAGAGAGGACATGCAGGTGGTTGGTTTGACAGAACAAGATTCAGAGGACATGAAGAAATGGAAACAGATGATCCCCTATGGCGACCCCTAATGGCAGAAGCCAAAATAAAAAGAACAAGAATGTATAAAAATACAAATCCATATATAATTTGTTGACATAAATCAGTTGTTTGATATTCATTTTCACATTTTCACACAGTACTTCACTGTAGTCATGGCTTCTCACATTTGCAGGAATTATCCCATTTATTTATGTAACATCATCCTGGCAACATGGGTAAAGAAATTAGATTGAGCTGGATTCAAACCATGTTTCATTTGCACTGCAAACATGAGCCCACTGCTCTTACACCTGCTACCAGAGGTAATGCTAGGCAACAGGTATATATTTAGCACTCAGTAGTGTCCAGAGTGATGTCAGCCAGCCATGACTCTGCTTAGGGTGTTTGCATGAAGGAAGGTGAACCAATAAGAATATTGCTATTTTCCCATTTCAACTGAGATCCAAATTTGCTCTTCACTTAACTCCATGCAAATAGGGAAGGCAATAGCAATAGTCTACTGGTTTGGATTATTTTAATAAATTAACTTTCTATCTACTTTGGAGGTTGCTGCGACACTTTTTTCCTACAATTTCCAGAGGAATTGCTTTGTCTGCTCATTGGTTGAAATTTGGCATGTTCCTACCTGTTTTTTGTTCTTCAATAGCAATAGTCCTTAATGTCATAAAAGCTATGACACAACATTTCCAATCTAAACTATAGCAAACACCATAGTATCTGTCAGCTATGTCTACCGTAGCCTGTATGCATAAGTACTTCTCAAGTTCAAGTTGTATTCATTAAATGTGAATCTTTCATGTGCAAACACTTTGTCAAAGATTACACAAACCAGTTGCTCAGTGGTGCACTATGTAAAGAGCTGATTGGCATGCATTACTGTGTTTATTGCCCAGTTAGTCTTAATCCCATTAAAATATATGTAAAAACACAACCACAGGGAAAGGACTTGTTAGTGATTGAACACATATTTACTCAGACTCATATATGCCATGCAGCTATGCATTCAAAAATGGATATGTCAGTAATAGGTCCCAAATGCCAACTACACTACAAAAATAAATAGCATAACTGCATTGTTATATCAACTAATGTTTTTTACTGAAACTAGACATTGAGCTTGTCTTATACATGTCTTAATGTGGACATGAATTAATCACAAATATGAACACACATACATCCACAGCTGTATATATGCTGATGACAAAATCTGTGTGTGTGTGTGTGTGTGTGTGTGTGTGTGTGTGAGCAAGCCTGTTACTGTGTAATGTACACAACATATTGCAAAACAGATTTATATGTCTCAGTTCCACAACATGCATTCCTAAAGCTTATTGCATCTAATTTAAGAAGCTGTCTTTTTAAGTATATCTGCACACTGGAACCAAAACAGAAAATCCAAAGTCCACACTTGAAACACCACTCTCATAACGGTATATGTTACCTGCATCATGTAATGATGTCAACATCTATAAAGACCACTATGACAAGGAAAAAGCAGACTTCGGTGATGGCACAAATATTAACTACTGTGTTCTGCAGATGGGAATAAAATAGTTAGGTGGGGTTAATGTACCACAACAGTTACATTGTGTGTGTGTGTGTGTGTGTGTGTGTGTGTGTGTGTGTGTGTGTGTGTGTGTCTGTATGTGTAAGTGTGTATGTGTATAGTCAGAAGAGCGTGAGTTTTAATCCTACTGTCATCAGTCAAGTGTTATGGAGTGCAAAAAGTTTTACAGCCATACATGCCTACACAGTCATTTAATACAGGCCTCCCAACATCTTTTCCCAAAAATACATTGATGATGTCACTCGCTATAAAGTGTTCTGCAACAGTGTAAAAAAACAGACTTTTGCTTTTGCCCTTGCACTAAGTACTGTGTTCTCTAACTTGGGTAACTAGTTAGGTAGGGGTTCTAATCTCACTGTAGTCAATGTGTGTGTGTGTGTGTGTGTGTGTGTGTGTGTGTGTGTGTGTGTGTGTGTGTGTGTGTGTGTGTGTGTGTGTGTGTGTGTGTATAGTCAGAGGAGCATAAGTCTGTATCATACTGTCAGCAATCTAATCTCATGGATAACAAAAGTTTTTACAGTCATATATGCCTACACAGCCATTTCATTGTCATCAGCTATAAAGTGTTATCTGACACTATGAAAGCCAGACTTGTACTGTGGTGCTTCTGTTAAGTACTGTGTTCTTTAGATAGTTAGGTAGGGGTTTTAGTAAAACTGCAGTCAACTTGTGTGTGATTGTGTTCAGTTGTTGCACATTCTGGAGACCATTTTAGAACAGTATGTAAGACACTCCTTGTACCATCATCTTCTCACCAAACACTGCTGATGTCATAAGCCATAAAGTGTTCTCTGATGCTATAAAAGCCACAATTGTGCTTTAGTGATTGTGTTAAGTACTGTGCTCTGTAGAGAGTTGGATAGAGGTTCTAGTCTCACTGCTGTCATCTGGTGTGCATGTGAGTGCATGTTCAGTTACTTCACATTCTGTAGACCATTTTAGAACAGCATGTGAGAAACTCCTAGTACCATCTTCTTCTCACCAGACACTGCTGATGTCATAGGTTCATAGGTTCATACTAGGCTATCTGCCCTAGGACATTTATAAGCCTAGCCAGAGTTGTGTGGCTTTCACCACCCCTTAGGTTGAAGAATACTATACCCATTAGTTTGCCGTGCCTCTGTCCAGCAGTGATACAGAGATGATCCCCGGGGTAAACCTACGATCTCCCATCCACTGGTCAAGATTCCTCTTGAACAGAGCCAGCGAGGTGCTCTGTCTTACATAGACTGGGATTCTGTTCCACAGCATAGAGAGTCTCTGGGTGATGAATCTGTCCCTCCAGCATGTCCTATTTATATCCGTGTTGAGGTTTAAGTCTCTTGCTCTTGTGGCTCTGGTGGATTTGGATTTTTTGAGGTGGAGCATGTCCATTAATTCCGGGTTGGACATGGCCTTGTATGTCAGGCACAGGTCACCTCTGAGCAGATGGTATGCAACTGAATAGAGCTGGAGTTTCTTCAGTCGGGCAGCATATGGCATATTTTTGAGCCCCTTTATCCTTTTGGTGAGGAACTTTTGGGGTCTTTCCAATTGTTGCAGGTGTCGGGTAAGATACATTCCGAATGGGGCATTGTACTCAATCATTGGTCTGATAAGTGAAGAGTACAGGGGAACAATGACCTCCCTTGATCTGGATGTGAATCCCTTCATAATCAGGTGGGCAATGTAGAAGGTCCTCCTAACCACTTTGGCAATGTGAGTGTCAAAAGAAAGGTTACTGTCAACTTGGGTCCCCAGGTCCCTGATAACCTCTTCTGTGCTTAATGGATTGCCACCTATGTGGTAACTTGGGGTTACCTTGTTTTACCAAAGGGTATGACGATACATTTTTGGTGTTTAGCTTAAGGCCATGGCTCTGGCACCAGTTATCCGTTTCTATGAGACCTCTCTGAAGGATATCTGTGTCTGATGGATTTTCAACTATGGCCCAGTTTGCAGTCATCTGCAAACTTTGTCAGCCACAATCCTCCTATGTTTGCCTGCACTTCTGAAAAGTAGATGCCGAACAAGAGGGGCCCAGGACTGAGCCCTGTGGGACACCGCTTGTGACCGCTTGAGTCTGACATGGCACCAGGAACTCTAACCCTGTGGGTTCTGTCCTTGAGCCAGTTTGCAACCCATCTTGTGACATATGGGTTTACATTTAAGCTGGTGAGCTTTTCTATGATACCCGAGTGGGGTATTGTGTCTAAAGCTTTTGCAAGGTCAAGGTAGGCTGTGTGAACTGCCTTACCCTCATCAATGGCCTTGGTGATTGTTTCAAAAAAGTCGACCAAGTTCAAGAGGCATGATCTGCCCTTGACAAAGCCAAATTGGGTAGGATCCAATGTCTGTTGGTCCCCTATGTCTTTATTTATGAGTTCCATTATGATCCTCTCCATAGCTTTGCAGACCAGGCTTGTTAAGCTTATGGGGTGGTAATTACCAGGGTCCGTAGAAGCACCACCTTTGTGGAGTGGGACCACAGTTGCCGTACGCCACTCTTTGGGTACGTATCCTGTGGTAAGGCTAAGATTAAACAGCAGCCTTATGTGTGGGTTTAGTTCCTTATTGAGTTCGTGTAGCACACAGCTGGGGACACCATCCGGTCCCATTGATGCTGTGTTTTTAGCTTTAGAGAGAGCAGCTCTCACCTGGGCATTTGAGATGATTGGGAGGCTACAGTCTGCTGGGATAGATATTTCTCCTTTTGGGGGGGAGGGAGGGGAGAAATTTTCACTGAACTTGTCTGCCAGTAAGTTTGCAATGTCTGTGGGTTCAGTGATTTTTGTATCATTTTGGACTAATTCTGAGCATATCTGGGAGTTTCCACCCAGATTTCTAACATAGCTAAAGTAGGCCTTATGATTGTCTTTTGAGTCCTTGGCGATTTATCTCTCAAAGTTGGCCTTGGATGATTTTATGAGTGATCGTAGTTTTGTACTAGTATTGATCAGAGATGTCTTCCCTTTTAGGGATTTTGCTCTATCTTGTAGTATCTTTCTCCTCTTGTTGTAAAGTTTGTTTATGGCTGGGGTCCACCAGATCAGGCGCTTGCATTTGGTGGAAAGGGTCTTGATTTTATTTGGGATTGCTTGATCCATGCAATCCTGGAGGTGCTCGTAGAAAGCATTTGTAAGGGATTCAGCAGCGTGGGTTGTGGTTTCCAATGGCTCAGGGGCCTTGAAGGATACCACACCAATCTTAATAAGTGTGAAGTTGGCTTTTGAGAAGTTCTTCACTGTGGTCTTTTTTTGTTGGGGGTGAGGGCAGGATGTGGATCTCCAGTGAGATTAGTTTATGGTCTGATCTCACCAATGAGGGATATACTTCCGGTGTGGAGCATTTTGTCCCCATGTTTGTGATGATCAGGTCTAGTATATTTTCACCTCTTGTGGAAATGGTGACAAGTTGTTCCATAGCATTTGAGTTAATGAACTCCAGGAACCTTTGGGCTAGGGTATTGGGGCTTGAGTAATGTTCCCAGTCTATGTTTGGGTAGTTGAAGTCACCCAATATGATGGTGTTTGGAGAGACATTTATACTCTCCAGTGTCTTCAGGAAGGCTGTGTGGGGTTCCTGAGTTTGAGAGGGTGGCCTGTAACATGCTACAAACTGTAAAGCAGTTTTGCCTATGGTTAAGTGCACCTGAATGGTCTCTGATGCTTCATGAGTTGCCACCAGCCTGGAGGTGTGGGTATCCTTGATGAATATGGATACATACCCTCCTTTTGTGGTACGGTCCGGGTGTTGAGGTAAAACCTGATAGTGCCGGGGTGCTCTCAGGAGCCTTGAACCAGGTTTCAGTCACAGCACAGACATCGATGTTCTCCATACTGAGTCATCAGTTATAAAGTGTCATCTGACACAACAAACGCCACACTCTTGCTGTGATGCTAACATTAGGTAGTGTGTTCTCCAGCTTCTGTATGTAGATAGGGGTTCTAATCTCACAGCAGCCAACGTAAGTGTGTTCATTAAAATAATATTGTTGAAACAATTTTAAACCAAGATATGACTCCACATTTATTTATTTATTTATTTATTTATTTATTTATTTGCAGTTGTTTTACCAGGATAGTCCATTGGGCCAAGATGAACCCATTTTCAATGGAGTCCTGGGGAGAAAAGCTCCAATAACAAAGTACAATAGGTTTTACATTAGATTACAATATTTACAATGATGTAGCTTAGAGCATGACATTGCAAGTAGTATATCTCCAGAAACAAGGTTACAGTAGGTTTTAGGTTAGATTACATTATTTACAAGTGATACAGCTTAGAGCATAATGTTATAAGTAGTACAGACTTGTGATGAAAGTTACAGAAGATACATACTAGAAAAGAAAACATTTCAATATAAATACTGAGAGCCATTAACTCTTAGGAAGCTTGAATATATGACATATAATAATATATTTTTTGTAAATAGTTTAGTTAGTATGAGCAGAGAATGTAAGCGTTAGGAGAGGCAGTAAAAGGAAGTTACCAGAAAAGAGGGAAAAAAGTGAGGGTAAAAAGTGATTGCCAGTGTATATTATGATGGATGAGAACAGGAGCATTCCCACTGGGATAGTAGATGAGAGTGAAGAGATTTTTTGAATATAAAGTGGTTAGAGATGGTACGAATGGATGGTGGTAGAGAGTTCCAGAGACGTGCTAGACCATATGATAGGAGATTTTTTCCTGAGGGATGAGTTGGTTTGTGCAGTTCTATTAGGTTCTGGTTGTTAGATCTTAGTACTCTGTTGGGTAGATGCATTTTAAAGGCAGAGGAAAGGGATTGGCACAATAAGGGGTTGAAAATGAGCTTATGTGCAAAAGTCAGTTGGGTATAGGTGAGATGATTGGATAGTTCTAGCCATTTTAGTTTGTGGAGAGAAAAACAGTTGTGGCTAGATGACTTGTGGCTAGTGGCGAATCTGGCGATTTTGTTGTAACATGAGGAAAGTTGTGTTTTAAGGGAAGATTGTAGGTTATTTAAGAGTGGGGCTCCATAGAGAAGGGAGGGGATAAGAAAAGAGGTAGAGAGAGTGATTTTAGTGGAGGGTGTGAGGTAACGATTTTGTCGGTAGAGCATGCCTAGTTTTTGGTGAGTTTTTTTGATATTTAGTTGAAGGTGGGAGTTGAATTTAAGATTACTGTCAATTTGGACCCCAAGTAATTTAGTCTCAGACACCAATTCCAGAGATGTGTTGTTATGACTAGTGATAGAAAAGGTGTTTGTATTGCTAGAGGTGACTTTTGAGGGAGTAAAAACCATTAATTTGGTTTTAGAGGCATTTAGTGCTAGGTGATTTTTTTCCATCCATTGTTCAGTGATTGAGAATGCATCTTGTGTAAGCTTTTGCAGCGTGGGGATGGATGTGGCACAACAGATAATAGTTGAATCATCTGCGTATTGGATGATATTTGCAGAAGGGATAGAATTACGGAAGTCGTTTATGAATATATTGAAGAGGAGAGGACCTAATATGGAACCTTGTGGAACTCCAGTTGGGGTATTAAGGAAGGAGGAGGTGGCCTTTTTCCCTTTTACTGACATATCTATTAGATAAGTAACTGGAGAACCAGTTCAAAGAGGAAGAAGATAGGTTGAGCTGAGAGAGTTTAGTTAGAAGAAGTTTGTGAGAGATAGTGTCAAAGGCCTTAGAGAGGTCAAGTAGGAGGGTAGAGACAATATGACCGGAGTCCCGGGCTTTATTTACAGTTTCCAAGAAGGAGAGGAGGGCTGTCATAGTGCTATGACCAGGTCTAAAACCATGCTGTGTTGGAGTTAGTAGGTGATTGTCTAAGAGATATGGTAGGAGTTGTAGTTGGATACACTTTTCTAGGACTTTCGTGATGGGAGATAGGATAGCGATGGGATGGAAATTAGTAGTACTGTTATTATTACCACCTTTATGTAAGGGTATGATAAAAGCCTTTTTCCATATTTGGGGTACTATGCTTTCCTGGATAGAGCGGTTGATTAGAATACTAATGGGGAAGGCAATGGCTTCTGCAGCTATGCTAAGAAAGTGTGAAGGGATGTTATCTGGGGCATTAGAGCATGGCTTCAGTTTCTGAAGGAGTTTTTTTTATGGTGGATGTGGGTATAGGTTTAAATGAGAAAGGAGAGGAAGGGGAAGAGAGTGCATTAGAGGATGGAGATAATGGAGATGAAGTGTGTGTAGTAGTAGGAGTAGTACGAGTAGTAGAGGAAAGTGAGGATGAAGTGGAGGGAGTGGTGTTGTTAGAAAATGTTGCGGTTAGTTTAGAAATAGAGTTAATGAAAAAAAAGTTAAAATGTGTGGCCATATCTATGTCAGCAGCATTGGGGTCTGGGCTAGGGTTGTCAATTTTGCCAGGATTGATGAGAGTAGAGATTCCTTTCCAGAATTTCTGAGGGTTTGTTTTATTGCTGTTTTGGAGTATGGAGAAGTAATTTTGTCGGTCAGTGATAATAAGCTTTTTTACTTTATTTCTAAGTGTTTTGTATTCGTTTTGAATGAGGGGAGACCTATTTTTCTGGTAAAGTGCCCATAGTTTATCTCTATGTCTCATGGTTGTTAGTGTATTTTTGGTTAGCCAAGGGGCAGTTTTGATTTTTATTCTCTTAGTCCGTAAAGGAGCATGGTAGTCTAGAAGGTTTAAGAAGGTTGAGTTGAAGTGGGCAACAGCATTATCTAGAGGTAGAGTTTTTAGAATGTTCCAATTTATTGTTTTTAGGGAGTCAGTAAAGGTTATAGGGTTGAAGTTTTTCTGGTTGCGAGTAGTAATATAATTATGTGTTTGGTGTAGAGGTGAAGGCAGTCGATATGTGAATGTGGGTAGGTGGTCACTAAGAGGGTCTGGAAGTATACCACTATCAGAGAAATAATGAGGGTGAGAGACTAAAATCCAGTCTAAAATGATACCACTGGAGAGTTTTTTTGAGGGGCGGGTTGTGGAATTAATTAGCTGTGAGAAGTTATAAAGGTTGATGTTAAGGGGGTTTGTGGGAGACTGAATAGAGGACCAATTAATATTCATGTCTCCCAGGATTATTATTTCATTGCTAATGTTGGTGGAGAGCCAGGAGAGGATATCCTTGAGTGTAGTAATATTGTCACCAGGGGGAATGTAGAGGGAGGCTATACATATGTGCTTGTGTATATTAATCTGGAGTAGTAATTCAGCATTATTGAAGTGGGGAATAGGTTTGTTATATGGAGTAACTAATAAGGAGGATGAGTATAGGAGAGCTACTCCACCCCCTTTTTTAAGGTTCTGTCTTTTCTTATGATTGAATAGTTGGGTGGTGCTATTTCAGAGTCTTTTATATGGGGATTTAACCAAGTTTCAGAGATGGATAGGATGTTAGGTTTATTATGTATAAGCCAGGCATGGAGGTTTGGGATTTTGTTCACTATGCTTTGGGAGTTTAGAGAGGTGAATAGTATGGACTTGTCTATAGTGGATGTGGTGGAGGGGCCAGGATTAGGGTGAATATCTCCTGATAATAGTGTGGTAATTAGATATAGGATTGGGTTGGAGAGGTATTTGGACTGCTTAGAGTATAGGTTAGGCTTTATTATGATGATTAAGGATTTGTTAGTTGCTATGGTGGTGAAATGTTTATGAGGGGTGATAAGTTTATAAGGAAAGAGTAGATGGATATTTATATCATATAGATGGAGAGATATTATGGTGTGTGAGTTTGAGGGAGGTGAGTTGAGATGATTGGTTACATGAAAGGATTGTGTGTGGTTAGTATAATTGGGCTGGATGAGGTAGTAGATGAAGGATATATTGAGGAGAAGTAACAGCAGAGTGGAGAAGGATGAGGGTTTTGAAATCATAATGAAGATGGCTGTTAAAGATGGCTGTTAAGAGTTGATAAGCAGCTGCTGAGTAAACTATAAGTGTATGGGTGTTGTATATATAGAGGTATAGCTAAGCCTCTAATTATTATGAGGGAGTTGAGTGTTGTGTAATGGTTGGATATGGGTGTGTAATTGGGAGTAATTGTTAACTGAGAAATAGAGACTAATTGGCCATGTAAGGTTTTCTAGGTGCATTAAGTGATGAATGGTTTGGGCGGGATAAGTGAGTGGGTGTTGACAGAGATGTGGAGAATAATTGGCCAGGTTGTGTAGTGGGTGTGGTTATGAAGGTATAAATGTAGAGGTCCTGGGTGGTGGGTGGGAATTGGGGGCAGGGTAGGGGAGCGGAGTAAGCCCGCAGGGTGAACAGAGCGGGTTGAGCCAAGGAAGGCAGGATCAGAGCAAGAACCTATCAGTGGAGTGCTGGCTGGAGAAGGTAAGTACAGGGGACTAGGATTTAGTGGGATAGAGTGGCCAAGATGTTTAAAAAAGAGAGAGAAAAAAATAGAGAAATTAGAACTTGTAGGGGATACAAGAAAGTAAAGTAAGAGATGTGGGAAGTCAAAAATAGTGGGGAGAGGGTGCCAACTAGTGGACAAATGCTAAAAGTGCACCTGTGATTCCACCAAGGTAAATCCCTAAACCGAAAATGGGGAGGAGAGAAGGGAACTTGTGTAACTAAGGGAGCTAGAAGAGGGACGAGTATGGGGGGAACAGAGTTGAGAAGGGTTTGGCTGCTGGCTATCCTGGCAAGGGAGCGTGCTGAAAAACTAGCAGGGTTTTAGGTAAAATGGTATTACAAAGGTTTAGCAGCAGTTGCACATACTTCGTTAGTTCCTTCTAGGAGAAGCTTAGTTCGATTCCCATAAAGGGGATGAGGCAGCAGAGCTTGTTAATATTATTTTAGGTGTGGGTGTCCAAGCCAGGTGTAGTCACAGAGGGTAATGCAGGGTAGGAAGTTCGTTAGTTCCTTCTAGGAGAAGCTTAGTTCGATTCCCATAAAGGGGATGAGGCAGCAGAGCTTGTTAATATTATTTTAGGTGTGGGCGTCCAAGCCAGGTGTAGTCACAGAGGGTAATGCAGGGTAGGAAGTTCGTTAGTTCCTTCTAGGAGAAGCTTAGTTCGATTCCCATAAAGGGGATGAGGCAGCAGAGCTTGTTAATATTATTTTAGGTGTGGGCGTCCAAGCCAGGTGTAGTCACAGAGGGTAATGCAGGGTAGGAAGTTCATTAGTTCCTTCTAGGAGAAGCTTAGTTCGATTCCCATAAAGGGGATGAGGCTGCAGAGCTTGTTAATATTATTTTAGGTGTGGGCGTTCAAGCCAGGTGTAGTCACAGAGGGTAATGCAGGGTAGGAAGTACGTTAGTTCCTTCTAGGAGAAGCTTAGTTCGATTCCCATAAAGGGGATGAGGCAGCAGAGCTTGTTAATATTATTTTAGGTGTGGGCGTCCAAGCCAGGTGTAGTCACAGAGGGTAATGCAGGGTAGGAAGTTCGTTAGTTCCTTCTAGGAGAAGCTTAGTTCGATTCCCATAAAGGGGATGAGGCAGCAGAGCTTGTTAATATTAATTTAGGTGTGGGCGTCCAAGCCAGGTGTAGTCACAGAGAGTAATGCAGGGTAGGAAGTTCATTAGTTCCTTCTAGGAGAAGCTTAGTTCGATTCCCATAAAGGGGATGAGGCAGCAGAGCTTGTTAATATTATTTTAGGTGTGGGCGTCCAAGCCAGGTGTAGTCACAGAGGGTAATGCAGGGTTGAAAGCTTACTATGAATGCAGTTGCTGAACCAGGACACACAGCAGCCGAGGATGGAGTTAATTAAAGACATCTATGTCAGATACTCCTACCGACATCTTCTTCTCAGAATGCAGTGATGCTATCATCCTTTATAAATTGTACCATGATACTGTTAAAATTAAAGGCAGACATGTGGTGGTGCTACTCTTACATTGTGTGGAATCCAGCTTCTATAACTACACAGGTTTAATGTTCAAATCTGACCTCAGTCAACTGCTCTATGTGTGTGGTTGGTGGTACATTATGGTCATTGTATGATCTTTGGAATCTCTTTTCATTTAACTACCACTCTGGAGAAACTTTAACATAGCCCTATGAATCCAACATCCCCTTTTTCACTCTGTCCACATAACATCCTTCCTGCAGAGGACTGGAGTATGACATTATCTCAAAGATGCATACACACATAGTGAAGGAGAGACCTTCCATGAGCCTTTGCAAGCCATCTCCAGACTGACTGCTGGATGTGTGATTGTCAGTTCTACCATGGGGTGGTGCACAATTCACATATAGACAGAGGCAGTATGCAACACAATCAAACACAAACACACATATTTACATACCCTTACTATTGTCCCTCATATAGATATAGTGATTTTGGTTTACGTGATATAATAATGGCTATAATTTTATGTGATGTTGGCTGTTAGCCTAGTAATGTCTAATGACACTATGAATATTGCATGTCAGTGTTGCTGACATCCATATGAGTTATGTTGAGGTGTGGCTGTATGGCATGCCTACAAGAAGTGTGTGTTTTTTGGAGCATTTATATTAAAGGCTGCTGACTCCTTTTATCTTCACCTGAGTGGTTTATTCTTCATAGTGCTTTGGAGATTTTGGTTCTTGGTCTTGGTTTGCATTATTGCCTCTTGCTTGATAAATGCCTACAAGAGGGTATTATAATCTGTGATGTGAGGTAATATATTGATGGCCGCTGCTGCCTTTTCATTACATGTTCATACATAATAGTTGTAGTAATGAGCCTCCTTTGAACTATTGACATGGGATGATACTATGTATATTGTCGACTTAGTAATGCATGTGTTTTGTAGTGGAGTACATCAACATTCTAAGCAGTTCTCATTTAACCATAACAGTGACACTTGCAGTATGGCACAGGTGTGCCTGTGTATACCTATCATCATTAAATGCTCTGTGACATACATTGATACAATGTCATAATGATTACATGGGAACATAAGTTTTGTTTCATCCACATGTTGTAATGCTGTTGTACACACAAATATATCGCAAGTTGTAATTCAGTTGCAACCTTGTTGAATTCATTGTGTCCACAATTCTGTTGCTGTTCCCAAGGATTACTGAGGTGGTGCCAAACCCCATTTTGTGAATATCATCACTTGTGTCAATACCTGTTCTGCACAAGACATATCCACCTGTTTTGTAATATGTCCATATATGGATTCAGGGTGATCACACACAGCTTTCCAATGAAAAACTAATAGGCATATGATGTACAATTGATGTAATTATGTGATATAGGTAGAGTTATATGACTATGTAAATAGTACCACAATGTGGCATGTGTTGCATACTGAAGGTTGCATTTGGAGGTGTTGTCAAAATCATTTTTATGTAATGTTAAGGGGAATACACAACTAAGTGCAGAGCTTTGAGGATACCAACAGTCATACTCAACCAGAGAAAATAGACAATCTGTTAGCTGACAATTTTGATGAAATGTCACCCCCCTGTCCCCACTGGCCATCAGCCAAAGTATACATGCAAAGATTACTCAGCCTATTTTCTCAGGACAGCAGCTCATCTGTGTGCTCTCTAAGGCTAATAGCACATCATCAATGGGGCCTGACAGCATCACAGGTTGCATCTCCAAGAACTTATAATCTGCCCTAGTAGACACAGTTGGATCTCTACTTAAACACAGCCTCCAAATAGGCTATGTTCTGGAAGAAGGGTGTACGGCAACAGTCATCCAACTGGACAAAGGGGGAAAATCACCTGACCCAGGGAATTACAGACCCATAAGCCTGACTTGCCTCATCTCTGAGGCAGACCAAAGAATCATCATGGACCTTAGTAAAAAGGACATAGATAATATCACAAATCTGTATCCAACTTATTTTGAATCATTAACACGACATCATGTCTGTTAAATCTGGTTGATTTCATCAAGAAGGTCAACAAGGGCATAGATGATGAAAAGACTGTGCATCCCACCTACCTTGACCTGGCCAAGGCATTTGACACAGCTTCACACTCAGGTATTACAATAAAACTGTCTCACGTGGACATAAACACCAATGTCACCAAGTGAGCAGACAAATGGATCTCAGACAGGACACGCATGGTCAAAGTGTGTGAATTCACCTCTAGCAGGGGGTCAGTGACCAGGGCCATACCCCAGGATTCTGTACTAGGCCCTTTCCTGTTCAGACTTTAATTTCCCAGAAGTTAAGACAAACTTAAACAGCCTTTGTCTGACCAACTTTGTGGATGACTGCAATTTGTAGACAATCATTGAATTAAAGAACGCTACTGATGTACTGCATAAAGTGGTAACACGCAGAAATTATTGTTGCCAGAGTCATGCAGACATACTAAATGAACAAAAAAGCATAATTATTCCCTTTTTGAAAGCAAATGCCCAATCTAATTACAATATAGACAGCACACCCCTATCAGTAGACCCAGTGGTACATGATCTGGGTACTCAGCTAGATAGTAATTAGAACTTCCACCAGCATGTGACCACAGTGGTGACAAATCCCTTGTATCTAGCACAACTCCTAAGTATGGACAGGCCAGCCACATCAAAGGACATCATGATTCCACTGTTTACAAGTCCTATGGAGAGAGATTGAAATCTATATCACTCTAGTATATCTCCTACAGACTACTAATGGTTGATCTGTGTCTGGCTTACAGCACAGTCTCTAATCTGGCCATGATAGTAATGTTATACATTGTTAACACAAACTGCATAAGGGCCAGTTGTTCCAAGGATGTTAACTGAGCCTTTGACATAATAAATCATATTACAGAAATTGATACATCTCTCAGACACCACCCCTTCTCTGGAATGAGCTTCCCTCTCACATAAAGCAAAGGCCTTTCCTGACCCTCTTCAAGTGCAACCTAGATCAATGGATCGCAAATCATGATTGTACTCCTGTTATTGCAGTCATGTCCATCATGGATAGAGGCAGTTGGTATTGGATAACATAGCATAGGCTCATACCTGTGTGAACATAATTCACATATATCTATTTAAAATTGTGAAATACGTGTTACACATTGCTAGGCTTTTATGGGATCTTGGAACTTTAGCCTAGCACTCTCCTATGCTATAAACTTGTAATGTACAACTGTATCCACGACACAGCTATAGTGTGACAATAAAGCATCACAGACTTACCAGTACATCACATAAGTATTACCACTTGATAGTTTGCATGAACACATATGTATGCATATCAGGATTTCATGGTAGTATAAAAGTTTCCATGGCAATGTGACGGTGGCAGTGATCATGTGGCACATGTCTTGGGTTTGACATGTGCTGACAAAAAGTGCGATCCATGTATCATTTGGTATGTGAACAGCATCACAGTGACAGCATCCTCGCTCATTGATGCTACACTTTGCAGAGCTGTAGTTTCTCTGCACATAGGCATACTGATGTATTGCCATCAGTCTCATATAGTGCTTTACCATTCATTATAACTGATCACTTCTTAATTCACATATCAGTTGCAAATGCTGCAGACAATATCCAGTGCTATTACATGTGGCAGATGAATGCAATACGCAGCTGTGTGCAGGGAATCCACTGATAATAGAGTGTTGTTTTCAAGTGTTGTTATCTCCAGTGATCATGTCAAGATGTTTTTATCACAACCAATCATCTCCATTGATATGTAACCTTGTGTGACAGTCACGTAATATAATATAACATGTGATGTTTATTTATGTACACACACAGGAAGTGTAAATAGCAGTATGTACTGTAATATGGACAGATGTAATTACCTTTCATGCTACTGACTTGACTTTGGGGTGTACGTACATTGACATGTCGTTATCTTGTGTACATTACCATGTTTCACATATCCTCTTCCTCTTTCTTCATTCTTAAATACATGTCTGCGGCCCTTTTCAATATTTCTCAGACTAGTGTATTTATACTGAATTCTGTGTACTTGATGATCACCACAAAACCTTTATTTCAGTATTTCAAAAACATGTAGTGTACACTGCACTGAGTACACATTTCTATAATGTGTCACTACTGCATTCATTGCTGTAATGTTTGCCCTGGTAGTCATTGTGGCTGTCCACATAATATCACAGAACAAGTTTGCCAGTAGGGGAACTTGTCTTACTCTGTTATATGCCTTTGTGATGCTTATATGCTTTCCTGGTTGACAACACCATTGCTGGCCATGAAATGTTACTTCTATCTGGATAAGCACAATGCACAGCATGCATGTGTAATTAGCACTGCTGCTGATCATGCAAAATCATAAACTCTGTGTAGGCTTCGCTCTAAGCCACTCACTCTAAATCTAACTATGCCATTCTGCACCTCTACCCCATCCCTCTTCTACAGTGTTTACCCCACTCTTTTACTTGAAGGTGAGAACATCAAAAGATATACAATCACTACTTAAATTCCTCTTTATGTCCCTGCTAGGTCTGATGCCCTACTTTCCCGGTTTGTTAACTATTGTAGGTAATATATCAGTATGCCTTTTCTGAATATCTGTAACCTCTATATTTGTTCAAACACTATGAAAAAAAGATTTACTGAAACCGTTACCTAATCAAGCTACCCCCCATATTTCTCATTTCAGGCCTATTTCTATATTAACAATAGTAGGAAAAATTCTGAAGAAAACAATATGCCATAGTCTTCCAGTATATCAGACAATACAGTTATCTGCCAGCAAAACAGCATGGCTTCTAAAAAGGTTATAGTACAATGACTACCCTGTGACTACTTACTCATCAGATTCTACCAAATATTGAGAAAAGGAGCCTCTCTAGCATAGTGAGCATAAACCTCACAAAAGCATTCTGTCTAAAAAAAATCCAAAAACCCTATTTAAGCACATGTTAGAAATGTGTATCAGTCCTGAAGCTCCTGGTTACTAGAGTTCTTTCCAAAAGACTATTTAGAGTGAACATTTGTTCCTAATCCACACTATCACCACAAAACAAAGATATCCCAAAGTTTTATTTCTGACCCTCTTCTGTTTTTCCATCATCATCACAATTACATTTAACTCGTGTATATAATGTTGATGATATAACAGTAATGTAGATCAACATCCTTACTACAAAATCAACTACAAAAAGATCTCTACTCCCTGGTAAATTGGAATAAGCCTTAAAAAACTGTTATAAAATACATCTGAAAGCAATGTTATGATTTTTGGGCTCAGATAAAAACTCACCACAGTTCTAGCCATGTGAAGCCCTAGAAGCCCCAAAAAACAAAGTCTTAGTGATTGCATTATCTTTCAAATACTTGGGAATTTAGTTAGACTCATCTTTGAACATTTCACTATACATTAAAAAACAGCAGTAAAAGTTGATCATTTAACTATTTATTTTTCTTGACCAAATAGAATCTAAGACTTTCTCTCCATTGCAGCTAGAGGCACTATATGTGAAAGTATTATATTCTCTCCACTGCAATATGGCCTTCTTCTTCTAAATAGCATATCACAAAAAAAAAAAAAAAAAAAAACTACCAAAGCTCTGCATATCATCACCAGCAGAATTTCTCATTTAATTACCTACTCACCTCATTGCGAACATCACTACAACATGATTTAAAAAAGCTAAAAGGCTAATAATTAGGAAAACAGTCCCAGATGTTTAAACTTCTACACTCAGATTCCCTAGTATCATCCTGGTTCTGATGAAGTCCTAATCAAATAGAGAATGAAAGCATTTAACATATGTTTGTTTTTTTTTTTATTAAAATAAAACATTTTTACCTCTAAATGGGAAGCTGTGTTATTTCCTTACCTCCACCAAACGTTCTGTGTGCCTGATGCCTTTGTTTAAGTTTTTTTTTTTTTAATGTGGACAGCAGTCACACATTCTTTGTTTATGCAATTCTAAAAAGAAACCTAAAAAGTACAAAACATAGGTTCATACAAGGCTAAAGAGCACCAGAGTCTTTACAAGCCTAGCCTCCCAACCCAACACAATTTTTCCTAGAGTTCCTTGGACACCTATGTGGTGGGGGTATGTTAGTTAGGACATAGCTAAGGATTATACATGTGGGGGTATGTTAGCTGGGATTAATTTACTTTCTGTAGACCTCTGTCCATCAGATACATGGGGGCCAGCCAGGATGGGGTGAATTTATGAATTTCATTTGAACAGGGTCAGGGATGAACTCTGCTTTGTGTAGATGGGGTGCTTATTCCATGGCTCGGGGATGCTTTAAGACACATATCAGTCTCTCCAGGAGGTTCTATTTATGTTGCAGACTACATTCAAGTCCTAGGATCTAGTGTTTCTGGTGTGTTTGTTTTGCAGATGTCCACGAAATCCATCAGAGCTGGATCCAAGGATGCCTTATATGCTAAGCATAGATCACCTTTCAATGACCTTCCAGATTCTGAGTACAGGATAAGACCTTAAGGTGATCTGTCTAGGACAGGAACCTTTGAAAGTGTTCCAGCAGTTGCAAGTGCCTGGCTCGGGGTGGGAGGGTGGCATAATGGTTAAGGTGCTTACCTTAAAAAAACACAAGGTGCAGGGTTTGATTCTCACAGGGGGTAATTGGCTAGGCTTAAAATGGTCCATGAGGGCAGTTAGTCTAGTAATAATCTATGAATCTATGGTTCATGTCAAAGGAGACATTGTACTCAATAATGGGTTTGATAAGGGTTGAGTAGAGTGGTACTATTACTTTCTTGGAACTAGATGCTATACCCTTGCTTATGAGTTGGGTGATATAGAATGATTTTCTTACTACCTTGGCTACATGTTGGTTAAAAGCCAGATTACTGACTACATTTGTTTTCAGATCCTTAGCTATCAGGTCAACTCTTAGGAATGTTTTATCAATGAAGTAATTAGCTTCATTGGCTGTTTTCAAAAAGGGCACTAAAATGGATTTCTTTGCCTGAGACTTAAGCCATGGATTTTCACCATCAATTTGTTTGTGTTAGACATTCTTGTAGAATGTTGGTGCCATGAGGGGATTTTTAACAGCTCCTAATTTTCTGCCATCTGTAAACTTGATGAGACAGTGGCCTTTGACATTAGGCTTAACTTCTGAGAAGTAGATGCCAAACAAGATCGAGCCCAACACAGAGCCCTGGGGTACTCCAGTGGTGACTAGTCTCTTAGAGGAGGTGATCTTGGTGATCCTGAGTTCTTGGGTCATGTCTATCAGCCAGCTGGTACTCCAGCAGGTTATATATGTATTTATGTCTAGTTATGAGAGTTTGTCAACAATACTTGAGTGGGGTATAGTATCGAATGCCTTGGCAGGTCAAGGTAGGTGGTATGCACCAGTTTCCCATTATCCATAACCATGGAGACCTTATTGAAAAAGTTTACCAGATTAAGTAGGCAAGACCTTTCCTTAACAAAGCCAAACTGGGATGGGTCCAGTATCTGTAGGTTGCCAATGTCCTTGTTGAGCACTTCCATGATAATTTGTTCCATGGCTTTGCATATTAGTCTTGTCAGACTGATGGGGCTGTGGTTCATATGGTCAGTTGATGGTCCACCCTTATGAAGAGGGATTACCATTGCAGCTTTCCTTTCACCTGGTATGCAACCTGTTTTGAGGCTGTAGATAAACAGTGCATCAAGTGGTCTTGCTAAGTTATGTTTTAGGTTATTTAGGAGGAAACTAGGGGTATTGTCAGGGCCCACTGAAGCAGTGTTTTTGGCCTCAGGATGCAACATCAGGACCTGATCCTTCTTGACAGTTGGGGAGGATATGCTAGAAGAGATTTCAAAGAGGATAGTGAGGGGTGAAATTTATCAGCCAGTAGATTTGCTACGCCAACTTGATCAGTGAAGGTTGTGCTATTTACACAAGTTCTGCACACTGCTGCGTATTACCTTTAAGATTCCTGACATAGCTGAAGAAGGCCTTAACTGGCCTTGCTGGACTTTATTAGACCTCTTAGTTTCTTATTTCATTGAATCACAGAGCTCTCATCTCTATGAGAGTTGCTCTTTCTGATTTTGGCAATGCCATATTTTTCTTTTGCTCATACTCTAACAAGGTAATGATTCTGGCAGTGTGGTTTGCAAGAAAGTGCAATGTACCCTGTATACATATATTCACAATTTATGACAAACAGTCATACATTTGACTGTTTGCTTCTATTAATTTTGTATCACTGTAGGCAAGTATGAAATTGGTCCATATGAATCAATGTTCTACCCAGATTAACAAATATAACTAAATAAATAAATGTATATTTACAAGCATGCATATAAACGTGCATACATAAAAAATAAGAAAGAGAAACTGCAAGTTATTCCATCCAACATCTAGAACTGAGTAAACAGTATGTTCCTCAATACAATGTGTGAAATTTGTATTAAGCTGTTCACTTTATCTATTTGTGTTTGTTTACCGGGATGGTCTGAGTGGGCTATGCAAAATCCCTTTTCAGCAGAGGCACAAGGAGAAAAGCTCCACAAAGTTGCACATCATTGTAATAAAAAATATTAGTGGGAATTCAATAAAGCCTACACGGATTGAGTTTCTGTGTAGGCATAGTGGCACTGAGCTTACACGGAAGTAAGCAGCTGTGCGATCCAGTAAACAGAGCTGAGGGGTGTGCACAAGCATGCCAACACAGAAGTGTCCGAGGCATGCAAATTACTGCATAAGCAGGTGAATTACAGGCAAATGAGGGTGTAGAGTTATCCAGCAATAGGCAATCATGCAGATCTTGTGTTGGTGTCTGGTGTAAACGGAAAATTTCCTTGTATAAGAAATTAAAAAGTGAATAGGGGCTGTAAAAGCCCAGTTAGAAGGTCAGAAATAGAATAGCAGGCACAGATACATATAAAACTATGCCATGTGTGTCTAAAATGTAGCAGGAAATACCTTAGAATAAATATATTTTTTAATACCCATATTATGTTTGCAAGGATCACAGCAGTGTGCAAACTTGCCCTTATGAAAAAAAAAATTAAAAAAGTGTAAAAATGAGGAAAAATAAATATGTGAGATTAATGCATTATAGCACCTTGCATAGAGTATGTACAATGGCAGACTGCTGTGGTTGCTAAGGAGGCAGGGCCTGGAAGAGTGTAGTTTCCGGGTATTAAGTATGGATCTGTATGCAAATTAGCTGGGGTTACTGAATAGCAAAAATGGGTTACCGTGTCCACAGATAAAATCTGTGTAACCCTAGAACCATGTTGGTGTCCACACGACAGCTAACTGACATCAAAAGGGGGTGTGTCACACTCCTTTTTAGCACATTGGAGCTCAGCGGCACCCGTTTGTGCAGTGCGTCACTCAGCTAAGCAGAGGGTGTGTCCAGTGTTGCTAAGCTTTGTTTACCTTCAAGATATGTGTTTTAGCTGGTTTGAGTGTGTCTGCATGGTGCGCCAATCAGCTAAGCAAGGGGATGTGTCCAGAATGCTGAGCATTGTTTATACCAGTGGTGCATGTTTGCTCACCATCCCACAGTGCTTAGCAGGGAAGGCAGTTAAAAAAAAAAAAAAAAAAAAAAAAGGAAATTGCCTGGGAAAGCTGATCATGTATAAATTACTGATAACCCCTGTTCCACTTATAATGGGTCATTCAAACCCCTCACTGATGTACCTGGCAGGTGGAATGCATCATATTTATGCAATCACACAGGCTGCATCTGCAGCAGAGCACTATAAAGTATGTGTACACCCTACAATCTGATTTTTCCCCCAAAGTCTGCACCATTGGAGTACAGACTTGGGAATTTTAACTGAGAGAATGCTAGGGGCTGCTGCTGCTTGCTACATTTGCATGTGCTAGATGCTGAGGTCAGTGCTTCTGCTGCTGACAATAGTTCTAGACTGAGAAGGAGAAGAGTGCTCAGTCCCAGAGTAACTTTCCAGGAGCTACATGAGCAGGAGATTGTAGAGCACTACAGGGTGGACAGGGACATACTACAAGAACTCACCAAGCTCTGCCACCCTCACCTCAGACCCAGAGCCAACAGAGGTGGACCCATCCCAGTGGAAACAAAGGTATGTTTAGCCCTTAGAATGCTAGCTACAGGTACTTTTCAAAGACAAACTGAGGACAAGATGAGGGTTTTACAGGCATCAGCATCCAGGGTACACCAATACATATGCCTAACCCATCATCCACTGGCTTTAGTACAGGAGTTGACCAGTGTAGGAGGGAGCAAGGAGGCCACAGCTGTGATTTGATTCAAAGCAGGCACAATTGAGAGGCATGCCTGTAGCTGTTGGACAGCAGAGTATCACCATGTCATTCCCATAGATGTACTACAGGCCTACTGCTGTAATCCCTATTCCCCATACCTGCATCCTCCCATCTGCATCCCATTATATAGGGACATGTATTGCATACCTGGTAAAGTGACATAGTCCTTTTGTAAACAAATCCTCAAGAAAAAGCTTGCCAAATCAGTCTGTCTTGGTAAACCAACATACAGACTTGTTTGCCATAGGTAGTTGATTGCCTTTTGTAGATAATGCTCATTAAAACGTAATTGCCTGTGCACCAATCTGTGGCTCAGACTTGCTAATTACATCCAAAACAGCTGAGTTGCACTTTTATTAGCAAATGACATGGCTCCACAGTGCAATATTTAAGGCCTTCATGTAGACCTTGGCCCCTTTCTTAATCTTTGAGATGGACATTAGTGAGGTGTGGAGATTACAGTATCACAGATGGTAAGTACAAATACTGTCCACTGTTGAGATTTATGAGGTATGTCCACAATTTTACATGCTATGTTTGGCCATTGTCACATGACATTGTGATAATCTGGCAGTTCAGTGTTGTGGGTTGAGGTCAGTAAGGGAGGGGGGCATGCAACTGTCAGACATCATACCAGTCAGAATATGCATGCTGAAGCAGTAGCTGCTATTCTATCAGCTCACAGTGTGGTAAGGGCAAACTGTGAAACACGTCCCTGTCGCTGGACCTTTGTCCCCACCTCATTATGTATAGTTTTGTCTGGATCCCTTGTTCTAGGGGGTTGTGAGATATGGTAGGTTTGTTGCAGGTAGCTTAACATACAGCGGCATATGTTGCAGGCTGCAGGTGCTGCTGCAGCCTAGAACACATGGGGGGATGTGAACACTTTGGAGGAGAGCAAGCTGTATGTGTAACTGACGCAGCAGTGTCAGCTCGGTCGTTACAGCAGAGGCAGGATAAAGGTACCCCTTACAGTCCACTTGAGGCATGTGCTTATGGTACATCTGATATGTAACAGTGCCAGTCACAGAGTAGTAGGCAATATATAGTTAGGCTACACAAATATGTGCAGTGTGTCCCTACCTACAGGCCTTTGACTTGCAAAGATGGATACCTATTAATTCAGTAGCAGCAACCTGTGTGGGTTAAAATTGCATGGCTCAGTCATTATTTGCTGTATTCACAAAAATGTAATTGAAGTGCAACACACTGGATTTGAACCCAGGACTGTGGGTGGCAAAATTTACTACATGCAAGGCAGTTAACAGACTGAGCTACTGAGTCAGTGCTCCAGCAGGTGTATTTGCAAGATACATGTGCATGCATACAGTCTGTGACACATTGCATTCATCATTATGAGCATGGCTTTCAAAGGCAGTTGTTGTGCAGCAGGATCCCAGTTGTAGACATATGTAGTTTGCCATTGCTGCCTTAGCAGGTGTGTTTAAAAATGTTGCTGATGAAAGGGGATGGTTACCTGCTATCATACCTGTCAACATGTTAGAGCAACGACTCTGGACAAAGCCATCGATACAAGTGGGATAAAGGCCCCAAACTAGGGGCAATATTTACATATTGCTCTTACAAACATAGAATGGTGACAGAATAACAGGATTTGCATTAGCATGTGTTTTCTGAAAGTGTGACACTCAAATGTCTGTCGTGATTTTCTAACCTCAATCTTTAATGACTTGCCACTACTCTGCCAGCAACATACATTTTTATGACAACCAGGACAAAAATATGGGGCAAAAATGTGGACATTCTGCAACAGTCTGTACAGTTGACAGGTATACCTGCTATTTCAGGCCTCATGTACATCCATTATTATTTATTTGGCTGTGTACTGGTGTAGTGTTTGCATCACAGTCCTACATACACTCACATTTTTCCCATTATATGTACTTGCAGTCTGTCAGTGGTAATCAGTATATGTTGCTGGAAACATCTGGTTTAATTTAGAGCTGAGTGGCCTAATGGGATAATGCACTGTGCTATAGTTGACAGGGGCTGGGTTTGAGACGTGGTGGGTTGATTACTTTGCAGATGTGCCTAACATTGTCAGAAACACATAAAATGATTAAAGCACTTTTAAGCATATTAAAGCGGGTTTGTGAGGTTTTGTGTGGCACACTGCTAAGCTCTGCACAAACCCGCTCTAAAAATGAAAAAAGAAAAGAAAAATGGGATGATAGGAAATTCATGAAATGGAGGCAAGCGGGGGGGGCATACTGAAAGGCAGGTAGGGATGTGCAGGATGGGTGTAGGAAAGTACCATAGCTCTCCAGTTCTTGTACAGCAACAGCTGTACATTTTTACAGATTTTGTACATGAATTTAAACCCTCAAACCCCAGAGAAAGAGGCGAGGACCATAGAAATGTGTTATCAAGCCAATCGGACCTAATTGATTGTGTTTGGTGGACACGTGTTCAAAATGGAAAGCTATGTATGGGGAGATATTTTTTTTGTGGGACAGGTGCCTTTTTTTAAGGAGAGAGTGGAATGTTGGGGAAGGGATGTAGGTATGTGTGGGGAGGTAAGTTGTGTAGGAGAGATTGCTTTTGCAGAAAAACAAATCAGAACAGCATAGAGGGGTGGTGTGTGACACATGAGAGGGGTAAACAGCTTGGATGGGGAGGGTGTTGTGGAATCAGAGGTGCATGTGCCTCCACGTGGCAGCAGCATGAGTGAGATACCCACCTATGGGCAGTTGGCATTGCTCCTTTACTGCCCCAAAGGTGGCTGTGCTGGAGGCTGGCCACTGGGGCCCTCGGGCCCCACCAAGTAGTCCAGTCTGCCCTCAATCCAGCGCAGGCATTGTTTATAACTCCTATGCACAATCCTGTGCACAATGACCAGTAGTTGATCCTGGGTGACAACTCGCCTTCCAGCCCTGCTTCTGGGGGGGGTGGGCCCCATCTCCTGTGGCAGTTCCACCCAAAGCTGGTGCAGAGCCAGCAGAGGGGGCACCACCAGCTTGGGTCCCAGATGAGCTGGTACCCAGTGCCACATCCAGCTGAGGTAGAGTAGGTGAATAAGCAGGAGCTGGCCTACTGAGACCTGCTGTGGTTATGGAGGTAAAGCAAAAACATAGATGAATTATGCACAAAACCATTGGTAGTAATAACAGCATGCCAGAACATAGCAAATAATCCTAATACAGTTAAGTGCATATTATATGAAACACAACAATAACTAACAGAACAGTCGGTATATTAACAGCATGCCAGTAACAGTTACAGCATAAGGCCAACACAATAGGTAATTCAACAAGATATGTTAATATGCAACCATAGTAACACATAACAGTAATAAAACACATGCCCAAAATAAAGTTTATGGGACAACATATATTAATATTAAATCATAACCAATATATAATAATAATAAATATATAAAAATAAAGGGTGGGGAGAGAGAGAAATACAGTCCATTAATACCATCATGACATATATAGTTGACAACAGTAATGCTAGCTACTCTATAGGTCTGTCCTTCCTTTATGTGTAAATGTGCCCTATAGCTGCTGTAGCACATACATACCTCTCAAGGTATCCACATGGGACACTATGGACCAAGCAGTAACACCTGTCGGTATACAACTACAAAGAACACTTGCACGTCAAGTGGACCTATATAACTTGTGGGCTAATGCACTATTAATTTGATATTGACATATAATCATGTCAATGAAACATCTGTGACAGAGGGATTACACTACAGTAATTACATTCCATGACAGTGTGACACTTGAGAGACATGCATGTATACAGTACAGTGAATACACAACTATCATGCCTTGCGTGGCAGACATGGGGATCATACCTAATAGCACTGACTGCAGGGGACATATGCATCACATGTAGTAATTGACTGCATCAAGCATTACAAGACACTCCAGGAATACAGTCATACTTCGATTATGCATTTAATTTATTTTATTTTATCATATTTTGTTATTACTGAAATTGATTCCTTTATTGTTTGGAAAATAGCACATTCGTGATAATGATCTTAACAGTCTGTGACATCTGAACAAACAATCATTTACACATACTATGAGCTATCTCACTCATTTACCTGTGTCCCTGTGGAGAGAATGATATCTGTTATTACATATTTTATTTCTTTTATTTCATTATACTTTGTTATCATTGAATCTGTTTCCTTTATTGTTTAGATAAATAGCACATTCATGATAATGATTTTAATAGTCTGTTATGTTTGAACAAACAATTACTTGCACATACTATGAGCTACCTCACCCATTTACCAGTAGTCCCTTTGGAGAGAATATCTGTCATCATAACATACTGGATTCAGTAATAGTTATTAGTATCAAAACCAAAACTGGACACAACCATCACGATGTTATAGAACCAGTATTTAATGTCGAAGTAAAACAAAATGAGATAAAATAAGCGCTTTCACATGCTACACAGGCATGCTTCTTCAGATTTCACAAACACATTTTCAAACAATTCTTAAGTACTAACTGCACAACCAAATAATTGAATAATGGATACAATAATTGAATTCAATAATTGATTGATTGAGCAAGCAATATTTTAAGGCAACCAGCTCCTGGTTGAAAGCCAGATATAAAGTGAATCATATATAATGAAATGTGTGTATGTGTATCCTGAATACAAAAAATACAATGTGATAAGTAGTATAAAGTAATAATAATTGACTAACTAAAAATTAATAATTTAAACAAAACACAATTTGCAACATCATATTACACTATCTGATGTAAAAATATATAAAATATATCAAAACACTATTTACTAAAATGCGTGTACTAACGTACATCTACACCCAGGGTATAAATTTGGGTCCTTAAGCATGTCCAGTGCTTATAATTCATTACCTCTTAAAACATTAATGGAGGGAATATTAATAATATATATAGTATGTAGTATAAAAATACAATATAGAAATATATATATATATATATATATATATATATATATATATATATATATATATATATATATATATATGGTTGAATCCAAAAATACATCTAAATACGTGCATCCAGTATTGGTTTAATGCTAATAGACTGGTTGAGCCCTGGTTCTACATGTGCTCTCATTCTAAAGATCCATTCAAGCTCAACTAATTCTAAGTGATTCAGGTTACTGCCCCCTCGTTTATTCTGCAATATCATCTGTAACACCCTGAACCTAAAAGTATGACCTACATTTAAACTAACGTGTCTGGCCAACGCGTTCTGGTTGTTCATTTTCCTGATATCGTATATATGATTATATATTCTGTCTTTTAACCTCCTCACTGTCATGCCCACATAAAACCCTGTACATTTTGTGCATGTAGCTAAGTAAATTAGATTCTTACTATCGCATGTAGCATAGAACTTAGGTTTAAACTCAAACATCATGGTAGGGTGAACAAAATGTTGTTCGAATGTTATATATCTACACATGTTACATCTCATACAGCAAAAAGTACCCATTTTATTTATACTTAATCTATTGATTCTATCTTTTGTGTGTTCCTTACATAATAGCCTTTTTAAATTCTTACTATTTCTATAGTTGAATCTTGGTTTATGTCCCACTATATTCAACGTTTTAGCATCTATGGTGAGTACACTCCAATGTTTGCTTATTATGTCCACCACTTTCCTGTTGTCATTAGTGTATCTCGTAATAAACGGGGTTATAATATCATAACTCCCTCTTGATCTATTATTTGCATGATTCCTGGTGATTTTAGTATTCTCATTTATATTATCCATAATGGAGCATCTAACTTTATTTATCATAGAATCATAAAACGTTGAATATAGTGGGTCAATCAATTGTTGAATTCAATTATTGTATCCATTATTCAATTATTTGGTTGTGCAGTTACTACTTAAGAATTGTTTGAAAATGTGTTTGTGAAATCTGAAGAAGCATGCCTGTGTAGCATGTGAAAGCACTTATTTTATCTCATTTTGTTTTACTTCGACATTAAATACTGGTTCTATAACATCGTGGTGGTTGTGTCCAGTTTTGGTTTTGATACTTTTCTCATTGGGAATTACAACCTTTAGATGGTAGCAGCACTTATTTTTCTTTATAATAGTTATTAGTACATGGAACTGGATTCAAACTCTGGTCTGTGTGCAGCAAAATGTACTTTGTACACAGCATTAAACAAAATGAGCCACTGAGTCACTGCTATGTAACTGACTGATTTTGTCCTAGAGTTCACCTAGAAACAAAATATGACCTGCTACTTACAGTGTTTTAATACAGTGCAGCGACAGCTGCACACACCTGCATGAAATGCAATCATGGCAGAGAGACTAGGTAATCTATACATTACTAAATAAAATGCAGGTGTACACAATATATTGCTACTGGGTTGAAATATCAGCTCTCATTCCACAAGTACTGCACAACAGTTTATTAAAGATACTGTCATGTATTTACTGGTATAGTCCTGAGTTTTTATTGACCAATAGTTAATGTAATGCAGGTGTTGCAGTACAGCTGTAATTCCACAGTTATTGCGATAGAAACTCTGTTTCATTTACTTTATCAAGGTTAATGCTTTACTCTTTCCTGCTTATTGCAATACATTTGGCAGTAGTCATTTATTGCAATCCAGGTCTATGACCACATTCATTGCAATACAATCAAAACTGTATATACCTAATGGCAGTTAATACTTTAATCTTTCTTGCTTATATGACTATAGATTTCAAAGATATATCCATACTCACCACACTCATGGCACAACCTGGCCAGGTGCCCTGCATGCGCCTCAACGTTGCGAGCTCTCATGTCTGCATACTAGTTTAGCAGACATTCAAGATTAAATACTGGATAAAATAAAGCACAAAACAGCATACTATGTAAACTTGAAAGTAAAAAAATGCCGCACCAAAAGTCCAAACCAAATGTTTATTCACCACAGTTTTAACGCTTTCATTTCAAAACACAGGAGCTTCATCAGAAACTGTACCACAGTAACTTCCTTCCTTTAAAGTCTCAGAAAGAGGCTCCATGCCAGGACCAGCAATATTTAAAGAAACACATACTCTTAAATACACACTTAAATGTAGCTCTAGAAGTACGCACTTAAAAATTACTTATATAAAATATACTTATATAAAATGTGTTGCATAAAATAAATATATGTCAATAAATGTTCCTTCAAATAATTAATCTATAATATATATATATATATATATATATATATATATATATATATATATATATATATTTAAAAACTTTCATAAGAATAAAATGAAAACAGTTGGTGGATGTCATAACAAATTCTGTCATAAAATATACATATAGAAGTATTGAAAATTACAAATGTCCTTGACCTTGCCACATTAAGACAGGCAATTAGATTTGATTTTCAAAACAGGCTTAATAGATATTAAGTTGTTAATGCCTTGGGGGTGGCATTCAGTAAAATTTGCCAGTGGAGCTCTCTCTTTTCAACAAATGGTTCCCAGTCACCTCCTCTTTCAAAGTGTTCTACTTTCTCCAAAATAGTGAAATAAAACTTATTAAAGTAATCACATTGCAACAAAAGTGCTAAAACTGTTGTGAATAAAAATTTGGCTGTGACATTTGGTGCAGTGTTTTTTATCTTTTATTTTCAAGTTTACATAGTATGCTGCTTTGTGGTTTATTTTATCCAGTGTGGTGAATAAACATTTGGCTGGGACTTTTGATGTGGCATTTTTTTTTATTTTCAAGATTAAATATTGGTGAAACACAGGTAAGCATACTTACACACATGTGGGACATTGCCTGCCCAAAATTCTGGGACCCAGGCATCCAACTGAGCCCCCTTCCACCTTTTTGGGTCATCTTGGTGGTAACAACACTGCTTACCTGTGCAGGAGATACCAGTTGCACTGGTGCGGTCCCTTGCCAGCTATTCCCAGGCCTCTGTTTTATACTTTGAGCCCCAGTAACCACCCTGTATGTGCCGGTCTCCATGGTTTTTCACTAGGAGTCTGACCATGATCCTGGCCTCATCAATGCCCCACCGCTGTGCCCGAAAACATGAACTCTCTCCAACACCTGCCATAATATCCTCACAGGTTAAACCTCAATGGATTCTGCAGTATTCCAGTCTATTGCACTTAATATAGCCTGTTTTCTCACCCTTTCATGCCATTGGGCAATTTTTTAAAATGTGGCATGCTGCTTAGCACCACGCAAACCAGCTGAGCTGAGCAGTGCTTAAACTGGCAATGCTTAGCAGTGCTTGGCACTGCTTATCAGTGCGCAAGCCAGGTAAGTGGAGCTGTGCCGTGCCAAGCAGTACTAAAAGAGATCTTGTTTAAGTGGTGCTTGGCACAGCTTAGCAGGGCTTAGCAGAGCTTAGTTGAGCATAGCACATCAGGATTTAAAAATAATTGGCATAATTTGTATTTGTAAAATAAATGCTTAATAAACCATCTGTGTATTCAAACCTTGCTCCTACTGCACATAAGGCTCTTATTCTAACCAACTGGCTACATGGATGTGTGGAATGTTGCTATACTTTTATATATACCTCTCAGCTACATTTCAGCACTACTGAGCACCATGCCTTGCCATGCAAATCCACTCAGCTATGCTTAAACTTGACCTTTGTATGCATAATTAAATGTATCCAGTTTCTGTTTTTAGATGTCTGACACATGTCAATTGCTGTGTGCCATGCCGTGCAAGCTTAAAAAAAAAATAAAATAAAATAAAAAATAAAAAAAACAAGTTATAACTTCCACTACATTTATTTAATGCATTTTGACAGTGCAATGGGTGCGCTACTCATCTGTGGACACAGTAACACACTCCTTACACTGATTCAAGAACCGTGTTCCACAGCTCTCCCTCGGCAGCTTGTCATCATTAATATGCATGGAGTGCATATAGAGGGAACCGCTTTCATGGCCATGGTACCTTCCTAGTAAGCTCTACACTACATCTACATTGATTTTATTAAATCTGGAGGATTGACAATACAAGATATTGAAGAAAAATAAAATACAAAAGATGTAATTCTCTTATCTGATGCTGTGACTAGGTTGCATACACTGCATAATTTTCAGCTGTTCAGTCTGTCTCAGAATGTCCAGATATTTGCTTCATAGTCAGTAAATAATGACAGATATTTGAGATTCAGTCTTCATAGCCTTCACAAAATGCATGCTAACACAAATCCTGTCATTCTAGCAACATTCTAGGTTTACAAGAGCAATATTTAAAGTTTGTCCCAATGTTTGGGCCTTTGTCTGCCCATTATTGTATGCTTTGTCCATATTTCTTGTGCTAAGAGTTTAAGAAGTATGCTGTACTATAGAAATAAATGTTTTGTATCAGAAAAGAAACAATAGAATATTCATTTATAATACAGTATGTTATTCTAATGGCACTTCAATGTTTCTGCTTAAACAGGAGTTTGCTAAGAAACTCTCAGGAGATGAATATCATTGGATTGGGCTAAGAAATATCAGCAATACTTGGACTTGGGAAGACAACCAAATCCTTGATAAAACTAGGTGAGAATGTGGAGTCTTTATGTTTGACAAATCCTTACAAACCTTTTTAAAACAAGTTGTTTTCTATGTGTAGCATTTTATTGTGCTGCTTCTTGGTTTGTAAGAAAAAGTGCATTAGAAAAAACATGAAGAGCTAAAGGCAGCTTCTTTTCAGTTAGAAAATGTGAATGTCACTTAACCTGAAAGTGCTCTTGGGCAAAATCTGAACAGAAGCAGTTGTACATAGTAGGATTCACTCTTAATAAATACAATAAATAAACATAGAGATGAATCTCCCAAGGCAGAGTAACGCAATGCAATGGAGGTAACTATACTTGGTGAAATGTAGATAACAATTACTTTTTTACTTTTGAAACAGGTTGGTCAAGTGCTGACAGCAGTGGGTTGAAAATGACACATACCCTTTAACTGCCAAAGTTACCAGTCTTACTGACAAAAAATGTAATAACAGGCTATTTCACTGAAGTGACATTCACTGGCACAAACTTTGATGAAACTGACCTGTAAGACAGCTAACTTGTCTAAAAAACAGACTAATCTAAATCTGTAAACCAGAACTATTTTCTGTGAGGGGCAGAGTGCCTTACACCCATACAGAGGGGGCTGTACCCTCTGCACTCCCTACTTAGCAAAATCAACACAAAGATTGCTGCATCTTTGAAGAAAGAAGACTTTTTGGTAATCATTTTAATAGCTGGGACTCATAATGATGAGTCCAGTAATGTGAAGAGTGAATGTCTGAAAAACTTTGACATACATATATCAAGTTTGAGATTGCCATTTCTTGAAATAGTCCTTTTTACTAAGTTATGGTGATCGCAAAGCTGGTATATATAAGCTTAAAGGAGAAGAATGATGTTTAATATTCACTTGTCTCACTTATTTCTGGCCTTTTTTCCCATGTTTCAGCACTTAGTATTATGATAGCCAACATCTTGATAGGGAGCCAGCATTTTTCCCATCACCGTTACCTGAAACTACTGGCATACCTCTCGCTCACTTCCAAGCATGCAAATACTTACTCAAACATGCACACATATTATGTTTATATGGGTCCCCTTCTAATGGTCGACATTTCAAAATGTCAACATTCATATGGCCGAGACCATATGATCAACATTTGAAATGCAACCACGGGAAACCGGCATCACGCTACAGTGCAGAATGGTAAGATTTCCACTTCCGCATTGTAGTGCGATCTCGAAGTTGGTATTTTTAAGTTACGGGAGGTGTGGGGGGGTGGAGCCCCCCACAGGGGGTGCAGGGGGGCTTCGCTCCCCTGCCAGCAGCATTAAGGTAAGTTTGTGTTTGTGTTTTACTTGTATGGTCGAGATTTCAAATGTCGATCATATGGTCTCGGCCATATGAAAGTCGACATTTTGAAATGTCGGCCATATCAAGTAGAACCGTTTATATATATATATATATATATATATATATATATATATATATATATATATATATAGATATAGATATATATATATGTGTGTGTATTAGCTTTGTTAAGTGATCTCTTTGTTAAGTGGCAGGAGAGATCTTCTGAGTCAGCAATTGTTACTGTGGAGTGTGAACTGATCAGCAGTAAATTGTTTGTGGTGTTTCTCCTGTGGTGACTGTTAACTATGGATTTAGTATTTAAATTTAAGGAGGTATGGTGGCAAAGTACCTACATCAGTGGAATAAGTGAGTCTACATTACGTCATTGAAAGCTCTCTTGATCAAGCAGCATTAGATTGAAAATGCCATTCACCGAATCCCACTCTTGTGGGGGGCTGCACCCCCCCCATACCCTCACTAATTATATATACCAAGTCTGAAATCACACTACAGTGAGGAAAGGGCAAATTTTCCGATCTTCACTGTACCGCGATCTCACTATGAACAGTTCAATGAATGGCATGTTTGATGTAAGAACTGTTAGCTGAACTGACTTTTTGATTATGTAATAGGGACCCGAATAAGCATGTGTTTATAATTGTGCCTATTGTATTACTTAAAGTGACAGGTGTGATGATTTACTATTGTGGACATTTAACAGAAGATTTAGTGTTTGGATTTTTTCAATGGATTTAACTGTGATGTAGTCAAGGAAATATAATTATATGTATAGGCACACACATATATCGCTATATAGATTAGATATATAGATATAGATATATAAATTGAAGACATAGATATATATGGATTTAGCTAAAATAGTCAAACCAAGAAAACATTGATGGCATTAACATCAGTACATTAATGTCGACAAATAAAAATTGGCATGCTAATGGATGTGCTCCAAGGGATAGCCTCAGAGCGTATACATTTTAAAACGTTTTTGCAGGTGAGCAACAGGTGTGCAATTTTCAGAAACACCAGGCTTAGGGAATATGCCCCTTCCCTGGCGATATTGCAATCTTAGTGTTAGTATATATAATTAACAGTGGCTATGGGGGATGCAACCTCCTACAATGGGGGTGCAGGGGTGCTCACCCCCTTGAAAAATACAGTGTTTATGTTTTGCATGCCCCAAGGATATGCTAAGAGCATATGAGATCAAGTGTCAACATTCTGCTTTTCAATTTTTACTTGATGCTGACAATGTTGATATTTGAGTGTTTGAATTCTTTTAAGTATGCCAGTATCTATCTATCTACCTATCTAATCCAAAAAGACAAAGGCACATGTGTGCTGGCAAAACTTTACAAACAAGCAAAGCACACCAACAGGTAAAGGAGAAATGACCGCATAACAAGTTGCATTGTAAATAAAGTATTTATTGCACCAAAGTAGACATAATAATCTGTTTAAGTATAAATTATTATGAACACCGCTTTTCATCCCCAGTACAAAAACTCACTTGGAATTCTACAGAACCAAAAGAACACCACATCAAACAGTGTTATATAAACTGTTAACATATCACATGATCAAACAATTGATACCTTAAAGGCACATCCTTTAAAGTCATCACATTATTGAAAATTCCCATAAAAGTAATGTTAAGGCAAAAATAGTGTTATAAAATCCCAATAAGAAATAATGTCTGTTTGTAAAAAAAAACTTAAAACTTTTTAAAACTATGTATAACTATCACTTCCACCAATACATTACTTAAATACTTTCTGCACACTGTGTATAATTATCACTTCACCAACACATTACTTAAATAATTCCTGCATACTGTGTAAAACTATGACTTCCACCAGCACATTCATAGGTTCATAGATTAGTACTAGACTAGCTGCCTTTATGGACCATTTTAAGCCTAGCCTAATATCCCATGTGAGACTCAAACCCTGTACTTTGTGTCTGTAATATTACTTAAATACTTCCTGCACACTATGTATAACTATCACTTCCCCAACATGTTACTTAAATACTTCCTGCACACTATATATAACTATCACTTCCCCCAACATGTTACTTAAATACTTCCTGCACACTATATATAACTATCACTTCTATCAACATGTTACTTAAATACTTGTCTTCTCAACCCTCATTTTAAAGCCATGCTCACATAATTTACTTTCCCTTTCCTTCTTTGTTTTTAATCATTATTATATTCATGAATTAGATATTATTCATGACCTTAAAAACTTGCATCTAGCGATATGTGTTATAGTCTTTTCTAAAACTGTGTTTATGCTTTACTATATTTTATACCTGTATTCAATGTGATGAAATTGCATGAAGTCACTCTAATTTTGCTGATCTGCTTTTTGTACCTTTTGTGCATGTATTATACTTGGAGCTTTTCTCCCCAGCATCTGCTGAAAAAGGACCACTTACACCCAGACAGACAATTCCAGTTAGCAAATGTTGATAACTAAATAACTAATTAGCTACCTTAGTAACTAACTAACTAACAATTCTATAATGTGGTTCTGTTTGGAGTTTGGTAATGACTATGTTCCCACTTTCTATCATATAAATTATGCATTTCCAAAACTGCCACTGTCATTGGGCATCACCTATGTTAATAACTCACTATCTTTTAACATTGATGAGAAAACAGTAGTTCAAAAATCCTTCTGTTTGGCGTAAGAAATTTCCAAACTCATCTTTCCTAGAGGTAGAAAAAGTCTTATTCCCCTTCTACTCATTTATAATAAGGCATGCCATTGAATATAATTCTCCTGTGGTAATGTATCTTTCTAATCATATTGCTCAACTTGGAAGACCTCAGTATTTTTCATAACTAAAAAGATCCCTGGTCTCAAGCCCCTGACTAAGGGTAGTTGATCATGTGGAGTGTCAGCCCTGTCTTTGTAATCAGTCTGCTACTGAAACAGTTATGGTGATCTTTGTCTTGCTTTTCTGAGCCATGAAACACCTTGCACTGTTTGATCTATGCATCAGTGCAGAACTTGTGACTCCTCAAGCACCCATACCAAGGATCTCAGCCTACATCAACAAAATAATCTTTTATGGATAGCTTATCTTAATCACTTAAGAGTTTAGGTTTACACTTTTCTTAATTTATTCAAATTTTATTGTCTAAACCATAAAAAAACTATTTAAACTGCCAAATTTTCTATGCTACTTTTCTTTACTGTTTTTTATTGTTTTTTTTTTTAATGTGCACTGCCTCATTGTCAAAAATCTAAATACAGAAAAAAATAATTAATTAATAAAGCTGTGTTAGAAAGTATACCTGACAGTGTATTTGAGCATATTTATCAATTATTAACACACTTTGTCGACTTGCAGACTGCTTCATGGTGCAGAGAGATAAAGTTCTGACTTTGTTCCTAAAGAACTGAGTTTGATTAATCTCTTGTTTTTGGAGTAGCTGGTAGGGGAGGGAAGGAAACTAAGTGTCTGATGCTGGCCTGTCAGGGACAGTATTTAAATATTGGTCTGATTTACTTTAAAAGAGTTACTTACAGAAGCATTCTACAGGCAGAGTGAAAATATGAGGCAAAATATTAAGGGACAGCTGAGAGCAAAGTAACATCCCTTTCATGAAACTTGACCATAACAGTGCTTAGGTGGTGCGTAACAATTGTTACACACTTCCTGAAAGTGCTATTATGGTCAGATCTCACACTATAGAAATGCTTTACAGGTTTATCATTTTTTCTGATTGTGGAGCATAAACATGGCACTCCATACACTTCAAATGTTTTCCATTGCTCATACATGATAGTGAAGCTTGGGTCATAACAACAATATTGTAATGAAAAGACACAATACTATGTGATCCTCCCATGTGTGGGAACTCACAAGTATCACTGTGTTGGGGGAGGCTGTCTGGTTTCACTGGCAAGTTTATCTGCACCACAGTGCAAGCTGTCTCAATTAATGGTGTTGCAGTGGCCTCCTGCTGTGGCTGAGTTTAACTTTACGTGACCTTACTATGAATCCCTTCTACATCCAAGGAAGAGAAACTTTATTTATTTAAATTCTGTGCTAAGCTAATCTGTTTTTATTTAATTGTGATGGAAATAAAGTCTAGTTCTGCACTAAGCATTGCTGCTTTGTGACAGAAAGTAACAAACCTGTGCTCTGGGAAATTGGCTGACCCAAGGAGCAAGAGAGCTCAAACTGATTGTCTGCTTTAAGCTTTTGTCTTGCTTGTGCCCCTGCATTCTATTTTACTGGGTTGCACAAAGATGTGCATCACATGACCGAGGGAAATAGTGCACTAAAAAGATGCAAGATACAGGTCCTGAGATCAACTTGGTCAGTAGTATTGGCATTCCCTTTATAACAATCAACCTCACCACTCAAAGGTCATCCAGCCTTGCTGCTATCTGTTGCATGATGAGCCTCTGCATGCGGCAAACTGCAAGTTGCCTATTACTGTAAACCCTACTAGTGATTGCCATTGTAGCACACGCCTTAATTCACTGTGTACCTCTTCTCTAAGTTGTTATGATCTCTTTCACAGGAGAAGCATCTGTTATTGATAACCTAAGCTTTTAAAATATCAAGTCTCTTAGTGAAACCTTTAATTCTGCTGTTGACTGAAACCTTCATTAGTTATTGATTGCAGCCTCCCTTCTAACTCTTAGTATCAGCATCTGCTAGGTAGCACTTGTGTCACTAACCCCTTGTAGGATGTAAAATCAAATTCATTTGGCCACTATTGATGTCAAATCAGTTTTTCTCTCATCTATGGCCAAACGTGTAGCACTGGGTGTGCTTAGAGTGTAAGTACTTCCTAATGCTCACAGACAAGGAACTAATACTTGTTATTCAGCATACCTTCTTTGAAAAGTACAGGTATAACATCAACATGGAAGAAAACATAACAAAGGTCTGTGAGCACCCTACAATACCATCCACACTTATAAAAGTATGCTTAGCCACTGGACTTCCATATGTAGAGTTTGTCAAAATCACTTCCAAAACCTTGATATAGTAGGATCAAGTCTCAGTATAAATGCACTATAACAAGTTCACTAGTCTCTAACTGGGCCATGAGCCATCCAGTACCACAAATTCAGAGAATACAAGTAGAAAAGTTCTATTAATTAGGAACTCCATTGTCAGGTACAGAGACACTATGCTTATGAAGTTAAACAAGAAGACAGTGACTGTTAATTGTCTCTTTCAACTCCAGGATATATGGTGGTACACATGCTCTTCAGTTCCTCACATCTGGCAAATATGAATATGACTTAAAGGTTGTTGATATGTGTGTGACCAACTTGCAGCAATCAATCCTGAGGGGCATGAAGAGAGACATGTTGGATCTCACCATACATGTGTTAGATTCAGAAAAGTCTGTGACCCTGCATGGAATCTTATATTTGCCCAGAATCATACATAAATGCAAACAAAAGACTATTGAATGCATTAATGGGCTAAGTAGATGTCATTCAAGGTGGGTCTAGCATGTCTCAGTCTGGAAGAAGATGGCAAATAGGCCAACCTGCTTCATTAGAGATGGCCTATGGCCTACACCTCTTCCCCCATGCCTCACATTAATGGCCAAAGCTCTGGCTGGCCTTGTATTGATTCTTTAGATCAAGTATGACTACTGGAGATTCTATAATAATAAAGAATGACATTGCAAATCCTTATTCTGACCACATCAAGGTGGTTTTTCTCAGTGCCAGAAGTTTTAACAACAAATTGTCTGATCCTGAGGTTCTTCCACATCTAGAATAACATCCATGTCTGTGTTGTAACTGAGACTTGCTTTCAGTGCAAGGATAGCTCTCACTCCTTAAATGGATTTATTGCTTACTATGTCTTTAGACCTGAGGAACACTGCAGTAGGTTTTCCATGTTTGTCAGAGATAGTATCAGACAAAGTGGAAGAACAAAGCAAACCTGTGACCTATACCTCGCGCAAAGTGCTGAAGCAAGTGCTTCATTACTGACACTGATAGCAAGTGGTATCAGAAGTCATTACTGTACAACATTCAGAAATGCCAGTACAGACATGAATGCTGTATTGTGGGGACCTTCATGTCACAGAAATACTTCTTAACTTCTTTACTTAAGAATTTTGGACAAAGGCAAAAAATAATGGGTGATCAAAGGCACAAAGGCAAAGACATTATATTATGCTCATTCACTTCAAAAGTCAATAGAATAAGAGGTTTTGCATCAATATGCATTTTCTGAACAATATGAAGTGTGAAACTCTAATTGTTAACAGACTGTAAATTTTGGAAAGACTTTTTTTTCCCCATTGCTCCTGAAACTGTCATGGGTTACAATCAGCATGTCCTTATGGTGTGGGAGTGTAATACTAAAATTTGTCATACCAGCTTTTGTTAAGGAATTGCAAGTATTTTGACAAATGCCACTATTGCATTTGTGGTAACAGCTGACGCTCTGAAGCAATCAGTTTGTTGTGCATTGGCAGCAAGATGCTTGATACCCTTGTAGGAAGCAGCTGGCTACAGTTTTAAGTAGAATAGTATCTTTTAGCTACGGTTCTGGCAAGTGCATGGCCCCCATTAGGTGCCGGGCTGTACTGTACCCAGTTGGTACAATTGGCCTGGCAGCCCTCTCTACCATTACCCTAATGCTGACTTTGTTGAACTTCAACTCATTCTCAATAAGAGTCACTATTAACTTATACCCTGCTATAGGACACCACCCATGTCTCCAGTATACCTTAACTGATTCCTAAATGTACTTGGTGAACTACCTTTAATGAAACATACCATTATATTGGGGGGTTTCAATTATCCTTTGATTAACTGGTGTACCTGAACATCTAATATTCAGTACACCCAAAGATTCATAGACATAGTAAATGATAACTTACTAGAACACATTATCACTCAACCCACCAGGAGTCAGAATATTCTGCATCAGGTCCAGACTAACACTTTACCCAGATGTACTGTCTTTAGTAACTTCATCCCTGGTTAAGTCATATCACAAATTAGTAACTTTCTCTTTAAAAAACATCAACTCCAAAATGGTAAACAATTCTAAATTCAAAGAATTTAAACCCTTAAATTCTATGAGTTACGTAACTTTATTTACAGTGTCATCACCCCATAAAAGTTCAGCTGCTACCGTTTTCATTTGAACTCTAGTCCTATGTAATGAAATGTGTGCAGTTGCCACTAGAACTAAATATAATTGGAATTTTAAAAATAAACCACCATGATGATCCACCACTATAAATAAGCTATATAACAAAAAAAAAAAAAAAAAGAAACGGTGAAAGTCCCAGAACAAATCTATCAGCAATAAAAACATCATCAAAAAGAACTGCAAGGAACTAAAAATCATCTTCACAAAGGCCAAAGCATAACTAGAACTAAAACTGGCATCAGAAACCAAAGATGATTAAATATCCTTCTTTAGTTAATTAGGAAACTAGGAAACAAAATCTTGCAGTAAGAAAAACTAATCCAGGATGACCTTATCCACTCTGATTCTAAAAACATAGTTAACATGCTTGCAGCCAGCTTTAGTGCTAACTGTACTGTAGAAACTGTCATCAAAATTCCAAAAATCCCTGAGTCCCATTCGTCTGCTAAGATCACCTTAGAACGTGTCCTGGCTATACTGTCTAGAACATAGCTCTCAACCTTCCATCTCCAAAATGAGAAACACTAGCCCTCATAATGTGAAACAAATGGGCAAAATGTGGAACATACTAATGGCTTACTAACAACTTTAACTAGGAAGGTCCTAGGATGGTTAAAATATGCTGGTTTTACTTATAAAGAAGATCTTTTAATGAATTAATATGATTAATTTCTATTTACCATGGATTTCACTTAAAAAATTACTAACACCAAATGTGTGACAGACTCTTTCAATGTGGAACTTTGAGGAACTTTGAGGAACATGAACTTTTTAAGACCCCAAATGAGGTACGTTCCTCGTAATGAGGTACACTTGAGAGGTATGGTCTAGAACTAAATATGCCACTTCCATGGGCACTGACAACTTACCTGGATGCCTAATTAATAGCACAAGATGTACCTTTGCTGAGTCTGTCATGTACTTTATAATTTAAGCCTAACCACAAGACATGTTCCTGAGGTTTAGAAAACAATGGTAGTGGAGACCCTGTCACAGACCTTGAGAATTGCAGGCCCATTAGGTTAAGTAGCCTAATTTGAAAGACCATAGAAAGTACAACTTCTGACTTCTAAAGCTGTAATATTTAAAATCTCGTATAACTGGACTCACAGCATTTCAGTATGTCAAGGGCACATCATATCTACTCAACTTGGTTGACCTAGACAGTGCCCAGATAGTTCATGCAGCATGTCTGTATCTGGCTAAGGCCTTTTATACTGTAACCTATGCTAGCATTGTAAACAAAAAAAAATATATAAAAAACTGAGGGTATACCTTTACACAGTATGATGAATTGCAAGCTGGCTGAAAGTTAGAACCTACACAATCAAGCTGGCAGGTGCAACATCAGAAAGTAACCAGTAAAGTATTAAGGCTCTGTTGTGGTACTCCTCTTTTTTGGCTATATACTTTTCCAACCCCTGAACCCCAAACCCTGATCAGAGGCTAACCAGATTCACTGATGATTGCAAACTAGGTGTGATCATCCATTCCAACACCAAGGCAGAAGTGTTTCAGCAAGAAATAATTCTCACAGACTAATGGTGTACAGAGAAAGGCCTCAGTCTAAATTAAAAAAAGTATAGAAGTCTTACCTTTGAAAAGCACTCAATCTGCAGCTGAGAGTAGCCAGCACCCATTCCACATGGATATGATAGGGATATCGGCAGCTGGGTTGAGAATCCTCCGACCTTTGACTGCCACATTGCAGCCGTAGTTCGGAAATGCACAACTGATTTCCAAAGATATCTCATCTAGAACAATTGATGTTATTGTCCCTCTGTACTCGGCCTTAATTAGAAAAATGATTGCGTATGATAGTCCCTAAAGCATGTATAGCCAAACATATCATGTAGCTGGAAAGGACTTAAATAGTCTTGATGAAACAGATTATTGGCCTAAAAACTCCTACCTGCCAATTCAGATTAGAAGACTTCTCCCTATATTCTGTATTTTATAGACTCCAGTAGACAGATCTATGCCTACCATTCAGTGCCATCAAAGACCACACCCTAATGAATATCTTGTATCTGCACAGGACAAATTGATATACAAGTAATGGATTTTAACCTCCACCAGCATATAAATAAAATACATTGGAAGGACGGAGTCATTACCAAGCAGTTGCCACATATCTAGAACAAATTGTCCCAGCACATTAATTTTAGTGACAGATTGACTACTTCAAGCCTCACCTTGATGATCAGATGGGTATTCGCAGGTTTATCCCATGTGTGACATATTTTGCTCACTCTGAAGTAGGAGATACATCTTCTTGAGAATGGAATTTGGCAAAGTGCATCTGGTCTTCAGACTTACTTGAATTGCATTTCCTACGATCCTGTGATCTTAGCATGCAAGGAATGTTTTGTTTTAGTTTTTTTTTTTTCTTCAGGTTTTGATATGTTAACAAACAAAAAACGAACCAATAAACTGAAATAAAGAACCACACTAAAGACACAGAATATCGTATTTGTTATCGCTTTCGTTTACTCAGAATTCTGAGTAAATGAAAGCGCTAACAAATACGATATTCTGTGTCTTTAGTGTGGTTCTTTATTTCAGGTTTTGATATGTTGCTCAAATCTGTTTGCTGATCAAAACATTAGGGGGGAAATGGGATCACTCTGCAACAAAGTGCAACACCATCTACTGGAAACTCACTGGATACACCCCATACAAAGATGCTACTGAGTTTGTGAATCACATATGATCCTGGGGGTGTGTGTGGGGGGGATAATCTGCAGATTTAAGCAATAATTTAGTATTTTATAGCCTAGTCTGCTTTCAACACCCCCCCCCCAACACCCTTAATAGCTTTTGTTAATTCCAAGATGCCACAGATTTGTAACTCACCAGCTAGGGGACTGGACAACATGGATATACAATTTCCTTATTTCTCTGCAGACATCCAGGTGGATGTGTGTGCCTTAAAACAATGTAGAAATTGTCTCAAATTTACTGGCAACCACCTAATCCTTAAAGTAACATATACAGTATGTGAGTGATGCACATGCACAATGTCACTGTAGGCTAAAAGTTTGCATGGAAGCATGCATTATGTTATCAGAAACCATGCACACAGCACTTTCCACACATAGCAAATAACACACATACACCAGCATATGCTGAGGCATTTAAATGTAATCTTCCTAAACAAAAAAGACCTCCTGCAACAACCATTAGCAAAGATTATCCCCAGAAAACCCAAAAGCACACACCAAAAGCAACACCTAACACCATACATACGGCCTCAATCAGTGGAGCCCCACAGGGCAAGCAAACACACTTCCCAGAAATTTAGTTATAGGGAACTCCATTATAACACAGACTGATGGCCCTCTGACCAGGCTGAACAGGGAGAAGATAATGGCTAGCTGCCTATCTGGAACCAGGATCAGCCATATTACGCACGCATTCAAGTCACTGCACTACAGGTACCAGTTTGATTCTAGCATAGTCCATGTAGGTGTAAATGACCTAAGGTGTACCTCCCTGGAATGTATGAAGAGCGACATTATTGATTTTTCTGACTATGTGCCTCAGCATGGTATGTGCCTAGCACTGAGCGGCATATTACCTTCACTTTGTGCTGCACAGACAAGGACTAAAGGTGGAGGTGTCTCAATATACATCAATAATAAGCACTCCTCTATATTGGTTAAACAGGATGACTTGCTGGAGTTTGTCCACATGCAGGGCACTATAGATAAAATCCCATAACATATCCTAGTAATTTAGGAAGCTATAGCTCACTGTCTATGTCCCATTAAACTCATAGCACAAACCTAAACCTACAGGAGACAATCACCACTCAACCTTACTCCTCACTGATGGGATCCATTAATTATCCTTTTATAGACTTGAAAGCATATACATTCCCAAATCTGCAGGCACAGAGATTCTTGGACTTCATAAATACCAACACTCTTAACCAGTTAGTGCATACTCCCACTAGATGTTCCAACATACCAGATCTTGTACTCACAAATATGGAAGAATTTTGCACCATGCCTGTCATGACCTCCCTGGTAAGGTCTGAGCATAAAGCTGTCTCCCTCAAAATCAAAATCAGCTTAGTAATCTAAGTAACAGTTATGAACTATTCCAAGGCAAACTACTTTTTATTAAGTGATAGTTTGTCAAAATTCAATGCTCCTCCAAATCCAGAGAACACAGCAGCTTATGCAGAAGTTTTCGCAGGAAACTCCATTCAGCCATGTCAATGGCTGCACAGAGGATGCTGTACCTGCCAGAAGTAAGCCTAAATCTAACTCAAAAAAAAAAAAAAAAAAAAAACACACCTTGGGGGTTAAGCAGGTTATACAACAGAAGGAAAAATGATGGATAAAATCAGGAAGTGTAACTCTCATAAAGATAAGAACTCTCTTTTCAAAATAAATGGGCAGCTAAGAAGCCTAATTAAGTCTGATAAAGCCAATTTTTAGAATAAGGTTGCCTCCTTGGCAAAGGATGACCATAAGGCCTTCTTCAGCTATGTCAGAAACCTCAAAGGGAACACACAGCAGTGTGCTGAACTGGTGGTTAATGATGCTACATTCACTGATGTGGGCAATGTAGACAATCTGCTGGATGACAAATTCAGTTCCAACTATAGCCCCACTCATCCCCCCAGCCACCTCCCAAGAAATCCCTTCAAACATAGGTTCAAAGGATCATATGCAAGTACTAGGCTAACTGCCCTTGTGGGCATTTTAAACCTAGCCAATTTCCCTTACAAAGGTTAGAATCAAACCCTTTACCTTGTGTCTGAGGCAAACACTTTAACCATTATTCCAATCCCCCAATCCCAAAGTTTTATGTGGAATTTGAACCCGCAGTCAAAGAGCTTCCCTTACTACTTGTCTAGTGATTAACCTGTTGAGCTACTCTCATATGCACCAACTACTGCATTATTATTAATATTTCTAATTGAAAAGAAAGCTGGAATGTTAGTTGTGCTTGAAAATCTGCAGCTCACCTGTGGGCTGGGCCTGTACTGAATTCTGTAACTGTATTTTTTGCATTATGGGAGTTCAAGGAAATCATAGGGAAAGAATATCAGCAGTTCAAGACCTCATATAGAAACTGCATGTTTGAAACTGCACCTCCTCCTAGGCACCACCTTTCCAGAAATCTTTGAAGTTTTGTCATGGTGAACCCTAGTTATTGAAAATAGTAAGTATAACCTTCAGTGCTCACAAATAAAATGGAAGAGAATGTATACTTGTTGTTGTTCTTCTACAGTTCCATTCAAACTAACATTGTGACTCTCTGAGTATGCTATTGCTGCTGTGAATTTGGATGTGCGGACTTCCTGTAGGATAGAAAACATCAATGTGGGTAAAAAAGAACATTTTGCCAATGCAAAGACCTACTGACATAATGCCACTTCTGAAACGTGGAAGTCTTTGTCCAACAGTCAGTAATCATGTCCTGCATACATCTTGAGTCAGTTATTAGGCAAGGGTCAACCACTGGGGTTGGCAGCTGGAATTCACCTGGGAGGGGGGATTTGGAGGATCCAGGGATTTCATGATGATGAAACCAATGCTTCCAACAGCATCCTTTAAATTATCCCTATTTGAAGAGTCTCTGAGGCTCCTGATGTATTGTATGGACTGATTTTAAATCTATGGTCTTCCTTTTAAACCATGTGTATGCTCTCTAAAAAGGCAGAGCCAGTTATCCATTTCATTTGCCAGGGGTTAAAATTATCTCCATGACTGACTTCCACTGACTTATTTTCCTCTACTTTTTCTTTTGATTGGCCTATTTGTTTTCTTGGTGCCATCATATCTAACTGGCTTAATCTGGTCCACTCCAGACACTGGAAACTTTTGGGACTGTTTTACCCCAGCACATTATCTTCTGCAACAACACCACCCCACAAGCTTGAACACCCCTCCCCATCCCACAACTCCACACTCCAGAGAGAAGGACTCCAGATCTCATTGCCTCCATTCCAGCTATAGTATCTCCATTTTCAAAGGAATCTTCCATGGGGATTTGTGCAGATAAGATCAAAACTGTTCTCTTTCCTATTAATTGCCAGGCATGTTAAAACTCTTTTCTACGCTGTCTTTACAGTCCTTAGACCCTTCCTGTCTCTTGTCAAAAAATTAAAAAAATGTCTGTCATTGCTTTTATCACTTTTTGCTGAAGTTAGTGGTGTAACAGTTTTGCCATTATTTAGCATCAGACAGAGTTTTACTCTAGGATTCAATAAAGTGTTTTTTTTTTGTGCTAGAATAGTGCAGCAGTTTCTGCATGGAATATGGCACCAAGAGATTCAGTAAACAAGGCAGGGGGTGTGCACGAGCCTGCCAAGACTATTCTGTTGTGGACACCACTGAATAATGCTAATTACCTCATTTCTGGTGAAAACCATGCAAATGAGGTGAATTAGCGATTCAGTAAGCAAACAGGCATCCGTGCCAGAACAGTGTCCATCGCAGAAATGTATTCGGTTTCTGACCGTGTACATTTCTGCAAAAATCAAAGTGGGGGCATAATAGCTCAAAGTAAAGCATGTATTATGATTATTAGGCATGCCAGTGGCCAAAACTATGGACACTGGCATGGAAAAGAGTTGGAAAATTATAAAAGTCAAAGTTTTTTTTGCCAATTTTGGCCATTTAGGTGTAGATCAGTGGCGCAAATGAGATTGGACAGAAAATTTTTAAAAAATTGTGAAAAGACAATTTTAAGTGAAATCTGCATTTTGCCATTATACTGTATAGCATGCAGGATCAAAACAATAACAAGTAACATTGGCTGCTAAGGAGAAAGGCTCTGGTGTAGTGGTGTAACAAGAGACTAAGGTAGTGGGGTATGCAAATTTTACTGAATACCAAAATGGGAGACCATTGTCTATATGCACCTAACCATGTATGAGCTATAAGGCAGTGGTGTTAGCAGGAGAAGCAGCTGACATGAAAAGGGGGTGTGTCATGCTTGGTGTAAGCACATTGGAGCTCCACGACTTCCATTTGAGCTTAGCTAAGCACAGCTAAGCAAGGGGGTGTGTCTGAGGCTGTATTTACTTATTCCATGAAATGAAGTGCGTGTTCGCATCCAGGGGAGGGCCATTTCTGCTTAAAAGTGTTTACTTAACTAAAAGGGTTTGCGCGGCACGCACTGAGTCTTAAAACGAAAAAGAAAAAAAATGGAAATAGCAGAACTAATAAAAAACAAACAGCTAAAAACACAAAATGACTTTATTACATAAAATCCAACTGGTAAGCACTTTAATTCCCTTCGTGGAAGTTCTTGGAAATAGCAGAACTGTTTACATTTGGGCAGTGGGTTTGTGCGGAATGCCGTGGGGCTTAAAAGGGGTGGAAATGGGAAGGGGAAAAATGGGAAATAGCAGAATCAAAGCAATCAAGTACAAATAATATAGCTGGCAGGTGGAATGTATCATAGCCAGTCAATCATACAGGCAGCATCTGCAGCACAACAGTATAAACTATACAAACACTTTTCAGTCTGTTTTTTCCCACAAACTCTGCAACATTGGTGTACACACTTGGGGGAATTTTAACCAACAAAATGTTAGGGCTGCTGTTGCTTTGTTACATCAGCATGTGCTAGAGGCTGAGAACCATACCAGACTGAGGAGGAAGAGAAGTGTGTTCTGACCCAGGGTAACCTACCAAGGGCTACATGATCTGGAAATACTAGAGAGCTACAGGGTGGACAGGGACATACTTCAGCAACTCATCTGTGCTGGCCTCACCTCAGACCCAGAACCAACAGAAGGGAACCCATCCCAGTGAATACCAAAGTATGTGTAGCCTTAAGAATACTAGCTAAAGGTACTTTCCAAAGACCTACTGGGGACATCATGGGGGTCTCATAGGCATCTGCATCTGGGGTACTCCACCAGTTCCTGGATGCCATGTTACCACATGCTGGTGAGCACATGTACTTTACCAGCACCCGTGAGGAGAGGACCAGCAATACACACCTCTTCCACCATGTAGCAGACTACCCGGAGGTCCTGGGTGTCATAGACTGCATGCACATCCATATCAACACACCACCCGGTGAACGGGGTAGGGTCTATGTAAATGGCAAGGGCTTTCACTCCAACTGCCAGGTCATGTGCAATGCCCAGGGCATTATAATTAATGTGTGTGCTGGCAGCCCTGGAAGCTATCATGACTCCCACATCTGGCATTCCTAACAGCTGTACCAGGGATTTGCCAGGGGGGACATCCCATATGACCATCTGGTGGAGGATGCTGGCTATGCACTGGAGCCATGGATGATGACACCCATCAGAAATGTCATAATGAGGCACAAGTACAAACCAGGATCATTATAGAGTGTGTGTTTGGGATGCTCAAGTCATGGTTGCACTGCCTTGACATATCTGGTGGAGCCCTGTAGTACTCTCCAGCCAAATGTGCACACATTTTCATAGTATGTGCCATGCTACACAATATGATCCTGCGGAAACAGCTGCGGCAGGAGCAGCATGGAAAAGGGCCACACAGCTCCCCTCCATTGACAAAGTCCCCACAGGCACAGAGGGACTCAGAGGCGGAACCCCCTGAGCCAGCTCCTGTAGGCAGACGGAGGCATGCCCAGTATGCCCTGGCCTTAGCAAAGAGGCAAAGCATAGCACACACACTGGCACTGTAGGGACCCAGGGACTGACGCCTCTCTCTGACTTGCACACACAGTAAAATGGAAGACACACACTACCTGTACCTTACCATGTATAGGCAGTGTACTGTGTGCATCCGACATACGCAGCCTTCAAGCACCATCCTCACAACTGCTGCAGGCACAAGGTAAGTCAGTCTTCTTAACAATAAATGAATGGAGCAGTATGTTCTGGTTAGCATAGCTACGGTATCGCTGTATGCATGCAAGGGAATGGGACGGCCTACTGGGATAGCAGCAAACAACTGACAGCTATGTGGGACACCAGGAAATGTTTGCCCAATACTGGCTTCCCTACACCATGCAGTAATACCCAAGGTGACAAATCCCACTGCAGTATATGTGGGGGGGGGCAAATAACTGGGGGGTCATAGGTTACAGGCATGGATGTCAGTGTGGGGGGTCCCATACTCATCCCTCAGTCTCACCCAACAAGTCAGCCATAAAAAAAATTAAGAAATGTCAGTCAAAGGCCCAAAAATGGCAACAATGATGAAATATCCCCCTACAGACTTTACACAGAGATAGTACAGCAGGTGTTGCAGTTGCAGTAAGGTTCTGGAGGGTAAGAAGTCTGAAACTCAAATTATGCCATTACAATCTGACCTGTGGTCTTAAGTGATGTGCCTCTAGTCTCCAAGACAGGGCACAATACTATGCTAAATGGAACCAAAATGTAAAGCAAATATCAGTAACAGTCTGTGCAAATGTGTACAGTTGACAGGTGTGCCCCCCCACACCTATACTCCCATAGAACTGCAGTAACATGTATGTTTGTAGGGGAAATAGCAGCAGAGCACACATTGCCAGGCCTGTCCCAATCTACATGATAACTTGTTGCATGTCCACAATATGCAGGGGTCACTGAGCTATGCATATGTTTGGTTAATACTGTCAGGATATGGCCAGCACTTACTCCCAGCTGTTGTGTCATAGTGGCCTAGGTACAGTACTGTGGTTGACAGGGCCATGTTCCAAGAACTGCAGTGGTAACTAATCTGCATGTCAGCTACATCTACGGTAGGAGTTGCACACACTATCCAAATGTCAATATCCGTTATTGCAGGAAAGATGGACAGGTCATGGACAGGATGAGATACATATGGACAGTACACAGCTTGGAATAACCTACACAGTGCCTATTGTAGAATGCCCAGAGGTTAGCATCATAGGTGTGGTCTGTATATCATGAAATAGTGGTTGTCTGGCAATTCATTGGCAAATCACGTAAGACTAAAGTCAGAAGATAATGACAGATTGTAGTCTCAGGCTTCATATCCTATAGAAACACCCATGCTAATGCAAAATCTGTTATTGAATCACCTTTCTAGGTTTGTAGGGCCAATACCTAAAAATGGTCCCTATATTTAGGCCTTTGTCTCCCAATCACTTATGGCTTTGTCCAGATGTCTGGCTCTCAACGGTTGAGAAGTATGGTGTGTAGTAGGACAGCAGATACCTGAAGGTCAGTGTACTGCCAGTTTATAAAAAGCTGCCAACTTACCATGTCATCACTGACAACATGACACTGTCCAACAGCCATACCCCTGGAATGACACAGGTTGTCACAGAAAGAGCCAAGTATGCCTTGTATATCTCTTCTGCTTGTCTTAACATTGCATTTGCCTTTCAGATATTTGCAAAACAAGAAAGGGTCATATCAAAACAGCAATGGCAAACAGTGGGGAAGCAGATGTCATACCCATAAGAGTAAACAAGCAATTACCAAACCAGTCTCCCGGTCTATGTTTGGTAAAACATTATTAACACTCTGTCCCCATGTGCGGGCCTTTGACTGTCATATATGGGCCTGTCCAGATGTCAGTCTGTGATGATATGACAACTAGCTCCACATGTATCATCATAATAACATATAACAACACAAACCATCTAAGGACCACAGCATATGGAGTGGTGCAATGATGGACAACCCACTAAATAGGTACACTCAGAAGTGTGAAGTCCACAACTTTGTGTATGATGTTACGGCATTTACTCTGCTCATATCCGAAATACAAATACATAACAGCAGCCACTGTGGGCAAAGCCTGTGACTGGACTACAGAAGGGCAAAGAGACATACATAAGGGGAAGGGGAACCACTGGCCAGACAAATGGAGAATGTGCACACCAGAATAGGCTTTGCAGTAACATAAGTGCCCTGCAGTGTATGGAGTCAATAAACATCACCTGCAAATACACACCCATATAAGTGGAGGTCTGCAACCAATCAAAACCCCAAGAAAAGGACACCTCAGAGGCAAATACACATGAGAACACCATAAACCTACACACCACAGACCACACATAGTCCAGACACCAGGGTTTTGCAAACACTAAGATCTTACCATACACCCAACATATTACTCATGGAAGACTCCACTATGAGACACACAGATGTGCCACACACCAGGCTGGATAAGGAGAAAGTCACGGTTACTTGTTTGTCAGGTGCCATAATCTGCCATAAAATACATGTACTCAAGTCACTCCACAACAGGTACAGGTATCACTCTGGCTTGGTCCATGGCGGTGTGAATGATGTCAGATGTATCTCCCAGACTATAGGAAGATAGACATGATTCAGCTTGCTGAATATGTGTCCCATGCAGGTATGACCCTAGCCTTAGCAGCATCTTGCCATTACCCAGAGTGATGGCTCAATACAAACAGAAAGTGATTGTCAGTAACACTTGGCTCATTTACTGGTATCATCCCAGGGGGATCCACCGCTTGGCAGCCTGGGAACATAATTGACAGAACATGCTGCCTTGCTACAGATGACCTGCATCTGTCTCACCTGGTCTACAGGCCTCTGGCAAAGGCCCATGCCTCACCCATAATGCCTTTGTAGGGAATGTCATGGGGTCCATACTAGCAACATAACACAGTCAACAAAAAGCAAATGAAAGGCCATCTTGCTAAATCCTAGGAGCATACCTCTCAACCTATAAATCAAGGAATCTGGACAAAGCCATAAATAATGGGGGGATAAAAGACCAAATATATGGATGATTTTTAAATATTGCACTTATAATGTTAGAAAGTTGATAGAATAAGAGGGTTTGTATTAGCATGGATTTTCTGAAGGGCAGGAAGTCTGAAATTCAAATGTATATGTCATTATGTCCTGACTTCAACCCTGAGTGATTTGCAATAAACTTGCTTGAAAACCACAATGTTATGGAAAACCAACCAGATATATGAGGCATGAATCTGGACATTCTGGGAAAATCTGTACAGTTGGGAGGTATGGCTAGGCATCTAAACAGGGAAATGCACTCATTACAGGCTGTTGTAATCCTGGAAGATGGTGACATGTCTGCACTCACAGAAACCTGGCCCATAGCCATGGAGAGAAACACATCCTTACCTGATCACTCATCCTATCACACAGCCAGACCCCAAAATGTGAGCAGCAAAGCCAAAGGAGGTGGAGTATAAATATATGTTAGACAGACACACACCTCTAGGCTGGTCAAGCAGTCTGACACTCACAAGACACTCTGGTGCCAAGACCCCTATGCAAATTATAGGTAGCTACAGGCCAACATATCTGACTCAGGACACCCACCTCACATATCTGGTCCTCTATAAATCTATCAGGTTTCCACCCATCACCCTGATGCTGCCTGACTTATATTACCCAATCGTAGATTGGAAAGCCAACCAAACAAAAATGCACAGAGATTCCCCCATCTTAGCAATAATACATCATTAGGACAGCCACTTGATAAAACCACAGGATGTGATACATGTGTCAGACTTGGCAGTAACCAACATGATCAACCACTGCAGCACCCCTATGGTATCATCCTCCCTGGCAAGATCCGACAGAAAAATTGTCATGTGTCATATCACCATTACCCTTGACCCCCATCTAGCCATGGTAAAAGGAAGATGTCCTACAAGCTGATTGCAACCATCAGTGAAATGGTATAAACAACTGAACCGTCACCTACCCCACTAGAGGAACAGGCACCAACTTACAAATATACATAACATGACTATGCCAGCATATATATATAGAGATGCACAAAATCAGGAACACCTGAAAGGACAACATCACCATCTGCAAGGGAGAGTAAACCTCACCACAAACATCTGCAATAAAGGAACTATATAACACAAGGATAACATTGCTGAACAGGACCAAGAAGGAGCACGTGCACAATTGGAAGTGATCAACCCTTAGCTTGAACACAGAAAGAAGAGCACCAGTGAAATCCACTAAATGCAAATCCAAGTCCAAATTGCCCACATCTAAGACTGACAATAGTAGGGCCTTCCTCACATATGTCAGCATTCCCAAATGAAGTTTCCAGATCTGTGCAGAACTGGTGGTCAAGGACACCACATACACAAATTCTGTATATATAGCGAATCCACTGGTTGGCAGATTCAGTGGAAATGTCTTACCTCTGCCCCTCATCATGGAAGCAGGACATTCCCAGTACCTGAACACCCAACCCTCATCACAAGGGAGTAGGGCATCACTTCTCTCTCAAAGTCAAGAAGACATCTTCCATGGGACCTGAAGACATCCCAGGCTGCAACCTACAGGAACCCAGGCAGCATCATTATGCATCCTACACACCAAAACCCTGAGTATTGTCTTTGTCACAGCTGAGTGGCAGAGGGCCACTGTCATCCCTTCACAACAAGGTGGACTATTCACCAATCCAAGAAATGAAAGACCCATCAGCCTAACTAGCCTGATCTGCAAAGCCGTGCAATGGATTATCATGGATCACATTAACAGGGACATTGGCAAAATCCAAATACATTACCCTACACAGTCTGCCATTCTCAGGGGGGGGGGGTATATCAGTGAACTCTGGATGACTTCCCTGAGGCAGCCAACAAAGGTATGGATGAGGGAAAGATGGTGCACTCCAGCCACCTTGACCTGGCCAAAGCCTTACACACTATTCCCCACTTGGCCATAGTACATGAACTCTGTCAACTAGGCAGCAGTCCATATGTTACCAGATGGGTAACAAATTGGTGCATTGATAGAACCCATATAATCATAATGGGGTAGCCAACTGAAACAGTACAGCTGTACTGAGTGGCATACCCCAGGGATCATTCTGGGGGCCCCTGGTATATGGGATATAGGTCCCTGAGGTGCAGGTCAAAAACACCGGCCTATGGCTGACCAAGTAGGCAGATGACTGCAAGCTGGGAACAGACATCAATACCTAAAGTGATGTGGACATCCTACAACAGGGCCCCACCAAAACAAATGACTGATGCCAGAAACATCGTCTCAAGCTGAATGTCTGCAGATGCATCAGCATCTCCTTTGTGGAAACTGATGACCCCACACAGTATCACATTAACAACAATGTCCTACATACACAATCAGTAGTGAGGCATTCGGACACCCAGGTTGATAGCAACCTAAAGTTTGTGGACCATGTTGCTTCCATTGTACAGAAAGCTTCACAGATCGGACAACTCAGATGTAAGGGTTTTCCATCCAGGGACAATGAGGTCATAAGATCCATGTATGTTAACCTTATAAGGCCAATTATTTTGTTCAACATCCCCTTCGGCATGTACTTCACAAAGCACATGCAGCAGCCGGAGAGACCACAGAGATTCCTCACTGGGAGAATGTAGGACTATAAACACCTGTCCCTCTACTCAGTTCCATACAGACTCTGCAGAAGTGACCCCTGTCTGGCATACAAAGCAATCCAGACCAAGCCTTGATGGAACTGTTGCACATCTGGAAGTCAAGGCCCACTAGATCTGCCTGTAGGTGTAGCATCAACCTGGTCTGTGATATCAATAGGGCTGTGGGTGTGACTTATATGTATCCCACACACTGCCCCATCTGTAGAATACACTCTCTGTCCACACCAAGCCAAGTGCCCCAATACCCCTAGTGAAGTACTCCCTGTAAAAGTGCATGGGAAACAGAACATACAGTCCAGTGATTCCACCTGTGTCCCTGATGGACAGGGGCTCTGGGTACTGACATGGAGTCCCACACTTACTATAGAAGATCATACTGGGCATGCTCCTAGACTTAGAGAAGTAAAGCCCATGTCAGAAACAACATCGGATTACATATCTGTATTGTGCAGATGTCTTTGCATACACACAGCTATGTACACCTTAAATGTTTCCACACACACCCATCAGACAGGATTACCCACAGCCAGCTGGAGGTGGCCCATATGTGGTATATCTGCATCTGTTGTGTGTGATGCACACACACACACATATATATATATATATATATATATATATATATATATATATATATATATATATATATATATATATATATATATATATATATGTGTGGGCAACATATTACAATATGTCAACCATGCACACACACAGACATGGGGATGAGAGAGACAGACAGTGATAGATAGAGAGACATACAGGGAGACATGCACAGAGAGTGAGTCATACACAGGGATAGCCTGAATGGCATAGAGTGATATCCTGCTGCAGACAGTTGCATACCAGTTGTAACCAGTTGCACATGCCAGCATGACGGTGAGATCCATTGTGGGATAATACTGAGATGGGGGTTGTAATATCACATCACCTGCATGTGTGTGTGTGTGTGTGTGTGTGTGTGTGTGTGTGTGTGTGTGTGTGTGTGTGTGTCTGTAGATAAGTTTAAGTATTAATAGGCCTTTCCAACCCAGTACACTTCCCACTGCCCTACTTTACAAGATCTGCTGATGTCATTCACCTTAGACGTACCTTTGGAGTGGCCTCAGCCCTACAATCTCTGTGGTGTGTGTGATAATTGCTTAGCACTATAGTACAAATAACTAAATAGGTAGGGGTTCTAACCTTAATTCCAGCATGTGTGTGTGTTTGTGTGTGTGTGTGTGTGTGTGTGTGTGTGTGTGTGTGTGTGTGTGTGTGTGTGTGTGTGTGTGTGTACGTGTGTAGGAATAAGAGTATTTAGTCCTTTCCTATCCCGTACACTTTCCATTGTCCTACTTTACAAGATCTGATGATGTCATTCACCTTAGATGTACCTTTGGACTGGCCTATGCCCTATAAGCTCTGTACCGCATGCTATAACTGCATAATACTATAGTACAAATAACTGGATAAGTAGGGGTTCTAATCTCAGTCCTGGCATATGTGTGTGTGTGTGTGTGTGTGTGTGTGTGTGTGTGTGTGTGTGTGTGTGTGTGTGTGTGTGTGTGTAGGAATAAGAGTTTTAGTCCTTCCCTACCCAGTACACTTTCCATTGTCCTACTTTACAAGATCTGCAGATGTCATTTACCTTAGAAGTAACTTTGGACTAACCACAGCCCTATAAGCTCTAGAGCACATGGGATAATTGTGTAACAGTATAGTACAAATAGTTAGATAGGTAGGGATTCTAATCTCAGTCCTAGCATATGTAAGTGTGGGGGTGTAAGAGTAAGTGTTTTAGTCTTTTCCCACCCAGTACACTTCCCATTGCCCTACTTTACAAGGTCTGCTGATGTCTTTCACTTTAGAAGTACCTTTGCAGTGACCTCGGTCCTATAAGCTCTGTAGCATAGTAACACTATAGTACAAATAACTAGATATGGAGGGGTTATATTCTCAGTACTGGTAAATGCATGTGTATGTTTGTAGGATAAAGTGTTTTGCAGATTTTCCCATCCATAATATGTCCCAGTGCCCTACATTACAAGGGCTGCTGATGTCATTTACCGTAAAAGTACTGTTGGACAACCCTCATCCCTATAAGCTCTATGGCGTGTGCAATAACTATGACACAATATAGTACAGATAACTAGATAGATAGGAGTTCTAATCTCAGTCCTGGCAAATGTAAGTATTTGTAAGTGTGTATATTTGTAAGATACAGTATTTTGAGGTCTTTCCCTCCCAGTACACTTCCCCATTGTCATACTTTACAAGGGCTGGTGATGTTATACACATTAGAAGTACCTTGGGGCACTTTTCAACCTGGTAAGCTCCGTGGCATGTGTGATAACTGCATAACGCTGTAGTGTCAACAACTAGATAAGTAGGGGTTCAAAACTCAATACTGGCAGCTGTAGTACTGTAATTGTTTGTGTGTGTGTGTTTGGCTGAGGCCATATCTCTGGGGTGTGGGTTTTACCATTTTGAGGTGTGTTCCACCCATTAAATTTCCCACTGCCCTCTTTACAAAGGCTGCTTATGTCATCCACCATAAAAGTACCTGTATACACTTCTCAGCCCTATAATCTCTGTGGCATTTGCAATAAGTGTGTAATACTGCAGTACAATTAATTAGATAGACAGGGGTTCTAATCTCAGTTCTGGTAAATGTGTAAGTGTTTGTAAATGTGTATATTTGTAGGATACAGTATTTTGAGGCCTTACCCTCCCATTATACTGCCCATTGCCATACTTTACAAGGGTTGGTGATGTTAATCATCTTCGCAGAACCTTGGAACACTCTTCAACCCTATAAGGTCCATGGAGCATGCGATAAATGTATAACACTATAGTACCAATAACTAGATAGGTGGGAGTTCTAAACTCAGTACTGGCAACTGTGTGTGTGTGTGTGTGTGTGTGTGTGTGTGTGTGTGTGTGTGTGTGTGTGTGTGTGTGTGTATGTGTGTCTGAGAAGCATATTCCCTGTGACTGTTGTGTGTGTTGGTATACCATTTTAAGGCCTGTTGACTCCATCACCATGGCATTACTATGCAGAGCCAGTTAATGGCATCTGCTGTACATGCAACATGTTAAACTGTACAGCCCATACCAGCATTCTGTACATATGCATATGGAATGCCCTGATGTCTGCAACCAACATGTTGTCTGTGACCCCTAACAATGGACATTTATGAGACACATTGCCAAACTGTCACAGTGTAGTGACAGACAGCAGACCCCGTACCTGTCTGCAGAACCTGTACCTGTCAGAAACATAATGCTGATAGACAGACTATTACCCTATCACTGTATCACATCAACTTGCAGCAGTCTACAGACAGACAGCAGGTGAACATCATATGTGAAGCTGGGGCAAACAGCAAACCTTGGGCACACCCATCACATATTGCTGTGACACACATGGGAAATGGATAGTGGAACAGGTCATGCAATTGAATGCACCTTACAAAGGGTATGTGTTGTTACATGAGAATAGCTGTCATTAGCCTACAATCTCAATCTGTCATGGTTTTACCAGATGTTGGCCAGAAAACCACATGTATGTGACGGATGTGAAGAAATCGGGTCTATATCAGATAATCGAAGTTTCAGAACTTCGAACACCATATGGTCGACCCCATATGATCAAAGTACTGAAACTTCGAATACCTGATAAATAAAAAAAAAAAAAAAAAAGTAACTGCTTTAAGCAGGAGGCAAGCCCCTCTGCACCCCAAACATGGTGGCTGCACCTCCCACCCCCCCGCTACTTAAATATACCAACTCCAAGATCGCACTTTAACGGAGTATGGTGCAGAAAGGGAAGATTTATCTTTCCTATGCTGTAGCGCAATCTCAGAGTTGGTATATTATTAAACCCTTTTACTTCACTTTCCTTCTTTTTTTTTTTAATTGTTCGATGTTTTGCACCTTCGATCAGTAGTGTTCTATGTCTAGTGATTCGAAGTTGTAAAACTTTGACAATTTAATATAGACCCAAGAAATCATGTGTCAGAGATCAGGACAATCTGCAAACATATGCAGAGGTCAGAGGTATGGCCATCATCTGTACCCATACTTCCCAAACTGTCGGAGCAAGGACTGTTCACAAAGCCATATATAATGGGGTGACAAAGGACACATAATAGGGACACCTGTCAAATATTGCTCCTACAAACATATAACAGTGATAGCATAACAGGGTTTGCATTAGCATAGATGGTCTGAATGGTATGAAGTGTGCAACTCATAATGTCTGCCATTATGTTATGACTGCAGCCTGCAATGGTTTGGCAACAATGTGCCAGACAGACTCAGGTGTATGAGAAAATGGACTACTGATATGTGGCATTCATAAGGACTGTCTGTGTAAACTGTATGGTTGAGAGGTATGTCCGAACTACCCTGCAGATTTCAGTCCATGTTTGGCAGGGTGTAACTTGTGCTGACAACTGAAACAGTTAAAAGAGGTCCCAGAACTGTGGGACAAGAAACATGTCATACAGGTCTGTACTGATTGCATAGAGAAGTGATTGCACATCAGAAGCACCTTAATGCCATGAGAAATACTGTAAGTGAAGGTAATGTCACACAAAGAAGGTGTCATACTAGCATACCAGAGGACATTCTGTGTGTTGCACTTGCCATGGGCATGTTATGTGTTGCCACCTGTTACATTACTACAACTTGTGTCTCACACTCCACGATTGATAATGTCACACACACATTGCATGTTGCTTATATGTGTGCAATATGTAGACATGAGAAGGCCCTGTGACTACTGTCTGCCCACAAGATAGGCAAATCTGTTGGGATTAAGGTCATGGCTAGGCTTGTGAGGGACTTAGTGCTTGTACACCAGTAACCTCCTCTGTATGCATGAGCCTGTGGTACTACAGAACACTGAGGTGACATGTATGAAGGCTAGCTGTCTGTGACAAGGGGTATATATGCAAGGTCACACTGTCTGTCAACAGTGTCTCTCACACACTGTTGCATGCATACACACCTGGCAAACATGTACATATACAGCTGTACCTTGGCTATGAAATGGTCAATGTGTTTCCACACTGCCATGCTCCACATTGGTAATATCTGCAGGGGCACAGCCTGCAGACACACAGACACCTGTAACAGAAACAGAATGCAGCATGTCAGACTGCATTCAGTCAGCGGTACTAACACCAATAATGCATCATGGCTAATAAGGTACATATACCTTTATGTGTACCCATAACAAATGCAAGCAGACAGCACCTTACACAGCATTACATAGCTACACTGTACTATATTCACCCTGTGCATCAGACCTGTATTAGCATGTCCCTGCATCAATGGTATGGATGACAGGGATGTGGCATAGATATCATCATATGCAAAGGGTGTTGTGTGGGTTTGCCAGAGACCTAGGCTGGGCCATATGGTTGACATCATGTGTGTGTGTTTTGAGGGGTGCTTGGAAATGGGCTATGCAGAGATGCTGTGTGTGTCTGGAGGTGACCTGCATGTGATAGAGATGTGTGTTTTTGTATGCGCACAGTCATATCATGTGGCTGCCCTACACAGGGGTATGTTGGACAGCTGTGAACCATACATGGCAGGGTGTACAGTTCACCATCTCAGACAATGGACATGGGAACTGGTCCTGCCAGGGGTATCAATGGCACCACCAGGCCCAAGGTCAGATGCAGTACTACTCCCCATTGGTGACTGCTGTCTGCTGGATCCATGTCCTTGATGTTACTGGCAGGACCATGTGCCCATGACCTGCTCCAATGTGGTGTGGACAGCACCCCCCTTCAGTAGTACTGGTGGTACTGCCACTATTGGAGTGTGAAGGTACACAGCCCAGTAGACTCTTAGCTGATCTTGGTGCAGACCTACATCCACGTGGCTGATGCCCATCTACCACCACATGCTCCAGCACAGCTATTCCATGGTCAAGGATTGCCAAGGTCTCACCCTACCATCTATTTATGACCTCAGTATTGTGACATGTGGCCTTCACAAGGTCATGTAGTTCGTAATGGATGCCAGGAAGAGTTGCATCCAAGACCCTGAGTATTTGTCTGGTGTTGCATTCAGTACATGCCTGTACCTCCATGACAGCCCAAAACATGTGTCTGGTGACACCTGCTGTGGCACTTCTGACAGGGCTGACAGCAGTCCTCCTTCAAGCACCCCTGTCCATTCACCTGTGTGGGACCTCGCTTGCACTCTGGTTATTGTCTACACTCACACTTGCCATAGTCACCACACTAGCCTGTTCCATGCCACCACCTGCCAACTGTCCATTATCAGTGGCTGCTGAGGATAGGATATGTGTGGGCATTGTGACTCTGTGTGGGAAAATTGTGGCGAACAGTGGAATACCAACCAATGGTACAGATTCAGACCATGGCAACCCCAACTGTGCCTCACTATGACTGCCATTATCTTCAGAGTCCACAGAGACACTGACATCAGGTTCTGAGTGGGAAGGACCATGACCCCCATGTCCACCTGTGAGGGGAAGACAACATATGTATATTAATGCCTGCACTATATGATTTGCTGGTACACACACACACACACACACACACACACACACACACACACACACACACACACACACACACACACACACATGCATACAGGGATGCACATACAGACACATACAGGTGAGGTGGCACAAAGGCATTTCACAGACCTCACAATATCCAGATGGTGACATGCATGGCACGCAGTCAGACCACAACATACACACTCTGGACAGGCCCACAATATCATACAGTGCAGCCATTTCCACTTAATGTTACTACTAATATACACCTCTGGAATATGTGAGTAGTGTTAGTAGGTGATGGGCCTTCACCTAGCACACACTGCACCCATGTACATATTATTGCTGTTCACCTGTATAGCACAGTGGCAACTCCTGCAGAACATACCTCTCAACTATACAGACTTTCGCAGAATGTCTCGATGTCTGGCTCATATTTTTAGTCTATTCCCCATTAAGCCTGTATTTGTCTGATACATTACTGGGATGATCTGAGGACTGACATCACTAATTAATGACATACATGTGAGTTTCAGACTTCAAAGCCTGCAGTAAATGTATGTTAAAACAAATCCGGTTACTCTAACAACTTTCTAAGCTTACAGTAGCTATAGTAAGTGTACACACCCCATTAACATGCTTGAGTTTTGTAATATATAAAATAAGACCACAATAAATCATTTCAAAACCTTTCCCACCTTTAATTTGACCTATAACCTGTGCAATCCAGTTGAAAAACAAACAAATTTGTGAAGGGTAAAATATAGAAAATGAAATACGTACAATAGACTGGTTGCCTAAGTGTGCACACCCTTAAATTAATACATTGTTGAAGCACCTTTTGATTAAATTACATCTTGGGAAGGAGTCTATCAGCATGGCACATCTTGACTTGGCAATATTTGCCCACTCTTCTTTGCTAAAGCCCTCCAACTCTATCAGATTGCGAGGACATCTCTTGCACACACCCCTCTTTAGGTCACCCCACAGATTTTCTATTGAATTTAGGTCTGTGCTCTGGCTGGACCATTCCAAAACTTTTATTGTCTTCTGGTAAAGCTATTCATTTATTGATTTGGATGTATGCTTTGGGTCATTGTTGTGCTGACAGGTGAAAGTCCTCTTCATCTTCAGCTTTCTAAGAAACGCCGAAAGGTTTTGGGCCAAAAGTGACTGGTATTTGGAACTGTTCATAATTCCCTCCACCTTGACTAAAGCCCCAGTTCCAGCATATGAACAGCAACCCCAAAGCAGGACACTGCCACCACCATGCTCCAACATGGGGATGGTGTTCTTTTGGTGATGTAAAGTGTTCTTTTTGCGCCAAACTTACCTTTTGGAATTGTGTCCAAAAGGTTCAACTTTGGTCTCATTAGACCATAACATATTTTCCCACATGCTTTTGGGGGACATGATGTATTTTTTCACATTTTAGCCAGGCCTGGATGTTGTTCTGTGTGAAAAAAGTCTTCCATCTTCCAATCCTATCCCATAGGCCTGACATATGGAGAATATGGGAGGTTGTTGTCACATGTAGTACACAACCAGTACTTGCCAGAGTTTCCTGCAGCTCCTGCAGTATTGCTGTAGGTCCCCTGGCAGTCTCCCTGACCAGTTTTTGTCTTGCCTTTTCATCAGATTTGGAGGGACATCCAGATCTTTGCAATGTCACTGTTGTCCCATATTTTCTCCCCTTTTTGATGACTGTCTTCACTGTGTTCCATGGTATGTTCAATGCTTTGGAAATGTGTTTGTACCCTTCTCCTGGCTGATATCTTTCAACAGTGAGATCCATTTGATGCTTTGTAAGGTCTCTGTGAACCATGGCTTTTGCTGTAGCAGACAACTGAGTAAATGTCAGGGACATCCTACTAGGACAGCTGACCATTATTTGGTATTAATCAGTGTCTCTTTAATTGATGGCAGGGGTGTACCCAAGAAGACTTGAATGCTGTAATTAGATCAAAAGGTACTTCGACAAAGTATTAGTTTAAGGCTGTGCACACTTATGATTCCAGCTTATTGTACATTTTTTATTTTTCATATTTGTTCCCCTAACAGATTTATTTATTTTTCAATTGAATTGTACAGGTTATAGGTCACATTAAAGGTGGGAAGAGTTTTGAAATGATTTATTGTGATCTCATTTTTGTATAACCAAAAACCTGTCATTTTAACAAGGGTGTGTACACCTTTTCTATCCACTGTATAAGAGTAATATTTAAAATATGTCCCTAGTTTTGGGCCTTTGCCCCCCATTTTGTCAGTCTTCATCTAGATTTCTTGCACTGACAGGTTGTGAGCTATGCTACAGATATCTCCTGCAAATAGGCCCCTCTGATGACATGATGCAATGCATTTAACCCCATCACAAGTGAACATGCACATATAGCAATATGGCTAAGAGTGACAGTTGTGGGCATTGTTAAATGCATGCCCTTAACATGCCTGGGACATTGGTGAGCCACAACAGGACAATATCATACTCACCAGCTTCAGGCTGCTTTCCCACATCCAAACCAGAGGGACCTATGTAGTTGTGGGAGAGAGATATCGTCAGCAGACTCACATGTGGCATTGGTACAAGATGAATACTGCTTTTTTGCACACGTACAGTACAAGCTCCAATACTACACAATTTGCTTTCCTTCACCACAGAAATGCACTTCTGTGCATTACAAAACCCTAACCACAACTGCGTTTTGACCTGACATATGCATCTAGATATTCTATGGATGCTAGTATGGCTGCTACAGTAGTAGATTGATGTCCACTGGGACCTTACCTGCATGCTCCTCGCCTGTTGTCTGGGTGCCACCCACCTCCACAATGTGGGTGTCTTGACTTTGCTGTCATTGTGTGGTGGGTGCCCCAAGGTTGTCAAGGAGCTCCTCCATAAGGATAAGTGGGGCCTGCACAGCAGGACCTCCAACTGTGGCTGTGCGGTCCCTGGTCACGGCAGCAGCCCTTCATTGGGCATGGCAGATGAGGTCAGTCGCATGATGCCTAACCTGCTCATATGTTCGTGCATGCTGGCCCATGTCATTTACCCTGTGGATGAGGGCATCCCACAGGGCATTCCTCTCCCCCAGATGCTATTGGCTATAGCCAAACATCAACCCATGGTGCTGGACTATGGTGTTAATGATTGCTGATGTCTCAGCGTCCATGTATGGTGGCTGTCTGACATGCTGCATTTCACCTGGAAGACATAAATAGGGAAATGCATCAAAGGACCTCATACATTGGTCAGCATTATTTACAGAACCTGCACATCAAAATTGACTAGTCACCACTTACAACCACATCATACCCCTGTCATCTGTCAGCACAGTATAAGCTTGCATTGCACTCCTGTTCCTGAGGTGTCATGCTCCTCCAATGAGGGCCAGTAAATTGCATACTCCTCCATTCATCATTCACTTTTGTGTAGAGAGATGGCAGTGGCCATCTTCCATGCAGATGGGATGTTGATGGTGCTAAGGCTTTGTTTGACTACAGTGTGTAATGGAGCTGGAAGCACATGTCTGAGTTCATGTAGGATGCAGACAGGGATGTTATCAGGTCCCATGGAGACTTAATTCTCTTGCCTTTGAGTAGGCATTATGGACCTGCTCCCTGATGATGAGGGGAGGGGTCCAGGTGCTGTGCATATCCACCTATACTGATGATGAGACAGGAGGGTGATATTTTCATTTAACTTGTCTGCAGTGGGTTGGCTATAGCTATGGTGTGTGTGTATGTGTTGTGATTGCCCACCAGTACAGGGTGGGTTGGATTGTTGCATCTGAGATTGAAGACATATGTGAAGACGGCCTTGTGATTAGCCTTGGTGGATGTTTCCAATTTGTATTCATAGTTAGCCTTACAGTGATTCATCTGTGACCTTATATGCTTGTGGACTTGCTTCCAACCCACCCTGTACTGGTGGGCAATCACAACACATACACACACATCTGGCTCTGTCTGCAGTGACATACATCACAGCTCAGGCCCCTGAGTCACCCCAGAAAAGGACGGCTCACATATGACTACTACTGGAGTGTCTGTTGAACAATACTGACTGTGACACTGCTAGGCCAGCTATTGGGATGTCTTAAATATCCCTATGTTACTTGTGAATACAACTATGATACATGCTTGTCTGACAAGTCTAAGAGACCTATACAGGGTATGTGCATAGTAAACTACTGTCACAGAAGTGTGTGTTGAACTACATGTGATATACTGAGCTCATACCATTCATCTGTCCAGTGTTCTGCACACTGACCATATGTGTACCTCATATTTGTATTCATTTACTCATAGAGTTGTGTTACGTCTACTTGGCCCTGTACAGCTAATATAGTGACCTATCATGTAGTTTGTGTATTGCTGCTGTCCACCAAAGGGGATTACTCTACCTTGGTGGAGGTGGGTTTTACGAGTCAGGTATTGCTGAGTCCATACAGCTATGTAGGCGATCATATAGCTGTTTGTAGTAGGCATGGACACAAGGACATAACACAGTTGTACACTTCTCCAATTTCAACCTGATAATCATGCTTATTCTGGTACCCATTTCTGTGTCAGAGCAATGCAACAACCAGTAGCTGTAGACATTTATGTCTGTTGGATGCACTGAAACTAAGATTACACACATGTACAACATGTACAGCTTATTTACCTGATGTTTTGCATCTCATGTTTGTTGTTTTGAGGGTTCCAGCTACACCTACTCATACATACATGTGCAGAGGTAATACCTGATGTACATTTCTGTTCTGTGTCAGTATGGCACACTGTATTTACACACTTGCTGCTTAGTCATACCTCTCAACTTGTTAGAGCAGGACATCTAGACAATGACACACATAAATGGGGAGGAATGGCCCAAAATTAGTGGAACTCTATTAATATTGCTGCAACACACTTAAGTCAGTTGATAGCACAGTAGGCTTTGCATTCACAGATATACCCTGGAAGGTGTCCAACATTCATATGTATGCTATTATGTTCTGATTTCAGTCTTCACAGATTTGCCAATGATTTGCCAGAAGTAACACAACTCTATGAGTAAATGAATACAAATACAAGGTACACATATGGTCAGTGTGCAGAACACTAGACAGATGAATGGTATGAGCTCAGTATATCACATGTAGTTCAACACACACTTCTGTGACAGTAGTTTACTATGCACATACCCTGTATAGGTCTCTTAGACTTGTCAGACAAGCATGATTCATAGTTGTATTCACAAGTAACATAGGGATATTTAAGACATCCCAATAGCTGGCCTAGCAGTGTCACAGTCAGTATTGTTCAACAGACACTCCAGTAGTAGTCATATGTGAGCCGTCCTTTTCTGGGGTGACTCAGGGGCCTGAGCTGTGATGTATGTCACTGCAGACAGAGCCAGATGCTATGGCCATAGGTGCTGTTTAGCAATATATCAGTACAGCAAGTCTTGCTGAGACATATTTGTTTAACTTCCTATTTCCCATTATTGCATACCCCCTTCTGCATTCCATTACATGCTTACTTGTTTGACATACCTTTTTTTTACCAAGTATTCTTGTATTTTGTTTTTCTCTCTCTGTCTACACATGTATTGGGATAGACCTGTTTTGCATAGGCAGCATCTTGCCTTTTGTAGGTAATGCTCATGAGCAGGTGATGGCCTGTGCACCAGTTGGTGTCCCCCACTTGCTAATTGCATGCAGAACAGCTGTGTTCTTATTCTAATAGCTAATGGCATGGCAACACAGTCCTATAATTGAGTCCTTCATGTGGGCATTGCCCCTATTCCTTGCTGTGAGGAGGATATCATGGAGGTGTGTGAACTACAGCATCACAGAGGGTAGGTGGAAATATCTCTTACAACAAGACATGTGGAGACAGCCTAACAAAATGGGGGAGAAGGTTTCAAACTTAGGGACAGAATGTAAGTATTGCTGTTATACAGTTGGAATAATGCTAGATTAACAGGGTTTGTCTGGACATGCATTTTCTGTGTGATTTCAAGTCTGACAGTGTTATGTGGATAAAATAACTCTCAACTGTAAGGCTATCAGCAGAATGGCCAGAGGTTTGACTCTTAGGTTTGGTCTTTTCCTCAGACAGTTTTTTTCTTTGGCAAATCAGTAGGATACTGTGGGGATTGCAGTCAGTAAATGCTAACATCCATTTGTGTTTCTGACTTCATAACCCTCAGATAAGATATGTTACAACAAATCCTGTAACACCAGTAACTTTCTCTGTTTATAGCAGCAATATTTCAAATATGACCCTGTTTTTGGGCCTCTGTCCCCAATTATGTCAGGCTTTGTCCAGATGGTATGCACTAAGAGGTTGAGGAGTATGGTATATCATTATTTAGTGCCTTCATTCTTGATATCATCCCAGTAATGTAGTAGAATCCCAGACATGTTATGATTAAGAGGCCATATATATGAGGCCAAAGCCTGGATGTTGTGTGGGAATCTGTACAGTTGAGAGGTCTGTGTATGTATGGCCATTGTTAACAGACTGTCAGGATTGTTTGGCAGTGTAGTGTGCAAATGTTAGTTGGGCTGTGTAGGGAGGGGTGTAGATGTGAGAGTCATGGGTCCTTTTTTATCTGACTGTGGATGCTGCTCCAATTTCTGGTGGTCTATTGGCTGTATATGTCTGTAGGGGCAGACTGAGACATGTCCTGTACCACCTCAGAACTCCTACTACACTGTGACTTGGGGCAGTACATGTAGTGGTAATGTGTGAGTGACAAACAGGATATATTTGTTCACACAGTCATTATACTCTAGTGTTCAGTTGGTTTACCAGTATGTCACTGTGACTGTGGTGCAAATGGTTGTGGGTATGCATTTTCATACTGGTGTCTGTTTTTCACTATTGTTACATCCCTGTAGTGCCTGATATATTTGCAAATGCATGTGTAATTCCTCATAGCTGATTTGGGGTAGTGTTGTGTCAGTCTGACTGTAGTTTGAATGGTGCTTGGTGACGTGCTTGGCAGCTCAGTGTAGTTTCCATAATGTTATGTTATGTCCAGATATTCATAGGATATCCAGTTGTCTGGCTCATATCTTTGGTCTGGTCCCCATAACCGTTGTATACTTCTGTTAAATCAGTGGGATGATGTACACATTGAAGTCACTAACTAATGAGAAGCAATTGAGTCTTGGACTTGTGCTATTTCAGTCAATATATGTTAGAACAGACTGTGTTACTGCAGCAACTTTCTCAGCTTATCTACTCAAGTATTTTAGATATGTCCCTATTTTCATGCCTTTGTCCCCCTTTGTCCCCCCACTTTGTCAGGCTTGGTCCAAATTCATTGCACTAAGAGATTCTGAGCATACATCTCACATGCCTGGATTGTCGCAGAATGTCCAGGTTTTTGGCTCATATTTTTGTTCTGTTCCACAAATTATTTGTATTTTTCTGGTAAATCGCTGTTATGATCTTGAGGATTTATGTCAGTAAATACTGACATATATTTCAGTTCCAGACCTCATATCCTTCGGAAAATGTTTGCTGCAACAAACCTTATAACTCTGAAAATAGAAGAAACAGTGCGAAACCAACCAATAACCTACTAAAGCACTGTTGAAAGGAGATGCCAAACACCGGTCAGTCCCAGAATAAATCCAAAAGTTTAATGAATACGATGCACAATCCAAAATAAATATAACGTTAAACGCTTATTGAAACACCGTGTTTTTCGTCTAAAACTCAGACTTCATCAGACATCAATAAAACAATCCATTAATTAATTAATTAAACATCAGTATTTATAGGCAAACGCTATTTCAAATGGTCCAATAAGGAACCAAAATCATGAATAATTAACCAAGGACTCTGAAATGGAGCACTTCATGTTAAATGAAACATCTAACTTAATACAATCTAACTTGAAAAAACATTATATCATATGGTGAATGATTATGCAAACATTATTATATATCGAAAGTCATGAAGAAAATGAATGTAACTCCATACAAATTTACTGGATCCATAAATAAACACTCAAATACACTAAAAAAATGTATATGTAGGAATACTTCCATGTTTGTAGTAACACTCCCCTCTAGTGGCCTTGGACCAAAATGACAAGTCCCAACAGAAAATTCACAACGTGTCTAAAATTGTTTCTATAAATATATGTTTTTTATAAATATATGTTGTGGTTAAATATATAAAATGTAATTAAAATCAGACCCAATATCAAACCTTAAATACTATTAATAAAATATATATAGAATTGTAATTAAGAAATAAATATATGAATCCATAGATATAATAAATATAAATATAAATGCTATTATTTCATTGATCGATTAAAATTAATATAAATATGTTGTATTTAAATAATATATCATAGATATAAATTCCAAAATATTAAAAAACTTGGTGAAATAAACCCAGCCTAATATCTCATTTTATTATAGTCTAGCAGCCCTCATTTTGAGGACAGGGGCAAGTGAAATAGAATCATTAAGTCCTGGGAATCTATTAGCTTCCAAGACAATTTGCCAGTATAATTCTCTATATTCGATCCTGGTTTCCCAAAGACCACTCCTCTCATCCTGCTGAACTTCCTCAATCACAAAAAACTTTTATTTAACTAATGGACAGGAAGTGGTATGTCTATATAATGCATTAGTGACTTTTTTATTTTTAATATCATTTATATGCTCATATATTCTTCTTTTAATTTTTCTCTCTGTTTTCCCTATATAAAAACTAGAGCAAATCTCACATATAGCAATATATATTACACCAAAGGAATCACAAGTGCTAAAAGTTTTGCCAATAATTTCCCTACCTCTAGATTTGATATAAACCTGATGGGAATTTACCATCAAGGGGCATTGGGAACACATTTTACAAGAGAAAGTCCCTGGCACCTTATTTACCCTTTTATTGACCCTATAATGTGTCGACAACCAATCCTTAACATTCCGCCCCTTCCTAAAAATAATCTTTGGTGGTCCATTGTCTTTACAACCAAGATCAGTAATTCTGGCAAATTGATCCCATTCTTTAAAGAAAACTTTCTGGATTACTGTTGCATCACCACTAAAATCCATTATAAAAGCATTATTAAATGTCTTCTTTTTATACTGAATTGTAGTATTGGAACATATTCCATCTTGTAATTCTATATTATTTAATTTAATAGCCTCCTTTCCTAAGATTGGTTGAAATCTATCTATCCTGCCTTTAGTTACTTCTTCATATATATTAGAGCAAAGTTCTATAGGATAACCCCTTTCTAAAAACATCTGAGTCAAAAAATTGCACTCCTCAGCAAAATCAAAATCATCCAATGTCATCCTGGAAATTCACAAACTGCCCTTTCACTATACTTTTTTTCTGATGGGCAGGGTGTCCTCTACTAAAATGTAAGTAGCTGTTAGAAAAGGTATTTTTCCTATACACCTTAGACTTAAAACAGTCAATTTCCTTAATTAATGTAATATCTAAAGAATTCATTTTTTTAAAACTGATGACATGGGTGAATTTTAAAAATTCTGTAGTACTATTGATATAATTTGCAAACTCATTCAATTTTTCATAACTATCTTTCCATAAAATAACTATGTCATCTAAAAATCGCTTATATAAATGCCAACAATCATTATATATACTATTATAAATAAATCTTACTTCCCAAGTGTTTAAAACCAAATTAGCAAAAATTGGGGCACATCTTGCCCCCATTACTACCCCACTGATTTGTTGAAAATATTCGCCTTGAAAAAATATATAATTATGTTTTAGCACAATTTCCATTAATACCAAACATAAATATACCTCATTAGCTTTCAATTCTCCTGAATATCTGATAGCCTCTTCAAACCATTCAAGTCCAATACTATGAGGAATGGACCCAAAAAGGTCCACAACATATATAGTTACAAAAATTATGTCACTTTGAAACATATGACTTTTGACATTATACAGAAAGTCCCAAGAATCTTTTAAAAAAGATGTACCTTTCATCATTAATGGTTTTAATTTTACATCAATGTATCTGGCTAATGGGGAGATAACCGACCCTTCAGCAGCAACAATAGGACGCAAGGGTGGATCTATCAGATCCTTGTGAACTTTAGGAATGCCAAAAATGGAAGGGATTTTAGGTCTATTGACATGTAAAAACTCAAATAATTCTTTATCTATAAATCCTTCCAAAAATAAATCGTATAACATACTATATATTCTCCTATAACCTATATTAATCTCATTTTTGGAGAGATTGCTATAGTTACTTTCATCAAGTAGAATGTATAACATTTTGGCCTCATAGTTGATGTTATCCATTAATACTATCCCCCCACCCTTATCAGGTTTCATAACTCTTAAATTAACATTGTCCCTTAAATCTTGAAGCAGTGAATATTCAACAGTTGAGAGATTAGGGGCAAATTTATTTTTCTTTATTGCCTTTCTGAATTCTCCTTCAACAATATTCATAAAATTCTTAAGTTGAGTATGGATAAGGGGATTCCAAATACTCCTCCTTTTCAATTTTTCATAAGCCCCATCATCTAATGTTCTATTTTCACAAATCAGTTCTAAGTTGATTTTCCTTAAAAACATCTTGAAATCTATTATCAATCTACTAATATCACACTTGGTTCTAGGTACAAAGTTCAAACCTTTAGAGAAAAGGCTAAAATATGTATTGCTTATATCCAATTCAGTATAATTAAAAATATTGAAATTTATGTATTCTTCACAAGTACAAATCACAGTATTTGTGTTGTTTAAATTAGAATTCCCAAAATGTTCATAAAAGGTGTGAACGTCCGCTCCCCCAACCTTCTCTATTAGAATCTCCTGCCCCTCCCTCTCCATACATTCTTTTGGTAATTCCCCTCCCTCTGATTTCTGATTCTCTCCGACCTCTGGAGCGTGGGAAATTCTAAAGGGTCCAAATTAACTTGATTAGTTCTTTCTTCATAATTTTCTCTACTATCTACCTGATCACTATAGTTACTAAATTCACTAGTATGACCGAAAGTAGATCTAGGCTTAGGATACTGAATATGGTGTTCATATTCAAATACATCTCTATCTATTTTCTTTTTCTTCTTTTCCAAAATGTTATCACATTTTTTATCAATTACTTTCCTCAATTCAGAATATTTCTTTTTTTCTCCATCCACCGTGAATAACAAATCTTTAGTAATTTTTTCATTGACTATATCAATGTGTTTCATTAATAGCTCCATTTCCTCCTCATTATTTTTTATAATAGCTCTGAGGAGGTCAAAATCCCAATTATCAAACATTTTAATTAAAGTTTCATGAAAGCGTGTGCCTGCTTTGACATTATTAGGGAATTTGTGTACCCTTAACCCTTTCGGAACAAGTTTAGCTTGCAAACATTCTCTCAGATAAATATTGTCAATATTCAAAATTTTAAATTTGAACAATAAGTCATTCAGTCTATTTAAGTTACTTTCGTAACTGAGATCTTTATCCTCATCTTTCAAGCGGTAATTCCGAAGCTCAACTTTAGTATTAAGCCATTCAGTTAGAGGTATAACGTGAAAAGAAAAGTCACCTTGTTGTCCTAAACGGTCAGTCTCTCTCGCCGCCCGTGACTCGTTTAATGCCTCCAAACTGGTCTCAGCACTGTTCAATAATATTTGAGGTATATTCTCATCCCGATCTATCCCTGAACTGAATGTTCTCTTAGGGCTCGAATGTGCCCGTTTATTCTGAATAACGGTATTATTATCACAACCTCTCCGGTTACCAAAAAAAGCGTCTTGATTACCAGGAATGGTGGTGCTCCCGCTATGGCGCACCAACGAGTCGCATACTGGAGTCATTAACGTAATCAGCTGACTCAGCTGACCAATAAGTGCAGTTAACTCATTCCCCTTCGATGCACAAGGTTCATTGTCAACCGGGGAAAAGCTCTCCTCTCCTTCCATATATCAAACTAATAACCACGAAAATAGAAGAAACAGTGCGAAACCAACCAATAACCTACTAAAGCACTGTTGAAAGGAGATGCCAAACACCAGTCAGTTTCAGAATAAATCCAAAAGTTTAATGAATACGATGCACAATCCAAAATAAATATAACGTTAAATGCTTATTGAAACACCGCGTTTTTCGTCTAAAACTCAGACTTCATCAGACATCAATAAAACAATCCATTAATTAATTAAACATCAGTATTTATAGGCAAACGCTATTTCAAATGGTCCAATAAGGAACCAAAATCATGAATAATTAACCAAGGACTCTGAAATGGAGCACTTTGTGTTAAATGAAACATCTAACTTAATACAATCTAACTTGAAAAAACATGATATCATATGGTGAATGATTATGCAAACATTGTTATATATCGAAAGTCATGAAGTAAATGAATGTAACTCCATACAAATTTACTGGATCCATAAATAAACACTCAAATACATTAAAAATATACATGTAGGAATACTTCCATGTTTGTAGTAACACTCCCCTCTAGTGGCCTTGGACCAAAATGACAAGTCCCAACAGAAAATTCACAACATGTCTAAAATTGTTTCTATAAATATATGTTATTATAAATATATGTTGTGGTTAAATATATAAAATATAATTAAAATCAGACCCAATATCAAACAAATACTATTAATAAAATTAATAAAATAACACAGTGTTTCAATAAGCGTTTAACGTTATATTTATTTTGGATTGTGCATCGTATTCATTAAACTTTTGGATTTATTCTGGGACTGACCGGTGTTTGGTATCTCCTTTCAACAGTGCTTTAGTAGGTTAAACCTTATAACTCTAGCAACTTTCTAAGTTTATAAGAGTGATATTTAAAATATGCCCTTATTTTTGGCCCATTGTTCCCCCATTTCTTGCACTAAGAGGTTGAGAGGTATGGTTCTGAGGTATGACTGCACTACACATTTTATATATATATATATATATATATATATATATATATATATATATATATATATATATATATATGTTTTTGTGTGTATTATGTATATATGTTTTCATATATATGTATCTCCATACATATATATGTGTGTGTATATTTACAAGACCTGACTGATTCCACAGAGTTTTTTCTCTATTGTTGAATGACTACTGCATGATATGTTTGAAAAAGCATCAGAAATTCATATTGCTTAAATGGTGTAGTGATATAGTGCTGTGACTATAGTGTACAGGGTCCAGGGTTTGAGAGTTGGCAACGCTGATTATTTTGTTGCTGGGCAGAACAAGGGCTAATGGAGACAGAGTGATTAAAGCACTTTTAAGCAGTTGTAGGTGGGTTTGCCTGGTTTTGCATTAAGCTAAGTGATGCTAACAGATGGTCCCCTTAGCTTCAGTTAACGGCGCTTACTCCTGCTTGCACCTGCACTAATTTTAATTCAAGAAAAGAAAAAAAGGTGCTAGGAAATTGGTGAAATGGGGGCAAGCAGGGGGTGAAACATTAGGAAAACCAGCTAGGGATGTGCTGGATGGCCGTAGAAAGGACCATAGCTCTACATTTCTTCTGTAGCAACAGCTGTGAATAATGTGTAGAATTTGGAATTTACAGCCTCACACCCCACAGGGAGGGGTGTTGGCGACAGACATTTGTAGAATGATTTGTGGGTAGATTCATTAATTTCACTGTACATGGGGACGAAATGTAGAGCTATGTATGAGACAATGATTTTTTTGTGGGACAGATGCCTTTGTTTTATTAAGGTGAGAATGGAATATTGGGGAAGGCTGTAGCTATGTTTGAGGAGGTAGGTTGGGAAGGATAGGTTGCATTCACAGACAAGACACACGAGACAGCAGACGGGTGGTACATGACACATGAGAGGGTAACCATCTTGGACGGGGGGGTTGGGAGTCAGAGGCCCATAAGCCCCCAAATGGATACAGTGGGACTGAGGTCCCCACCCATGGGCAGTCACCACTGCATGTTCCTGGCGCCGATGGTGGCTGTGCTGGGTGCTAGACAACAGGGGAAGCCAGCCCCTCCAGGTGCTTCAGGTGGCCCTCCATCTAGAGCAGACGTCCATCCAACTCAGAGCTGATGACACTGTGCACCATACCTAGGAACTTGCGGCAAGTGACAGGCTCCTCTCCACGCCCGTGTCCAGGGGGGGTCAAGCCTCATTCCCTGAGGTAGTTCCACCAAAAGGTGATGTAGGACCAGCAGATGAGGAAGTTTCAGGTTTGGTCCCAGACATGCTGGGGCCCGGTGCCACGGCCAGGTTGGGCAAGACAGGCGGATCCGCTAGGATCTGCCTTCCCAAACATTCTATGGTGTTGAGGTTATCCAAGATATATTAGTTAGTCATGAACAAAACATTTCAAAATTAGTTATAACAGCATGTATGGGTGCTCCAATTAACCCAAACCAACAGATTTGAAACAGTTGCATAGCAAACAAAACACATGCATAAATGGAACAAAAGTAAGCATTTTAACAGCATGCAAGTTACATTGACGTCAACAGTCCACCATTAATAGTATTTGAACAAGGTATATTAATATGCAACAATTAAATATATGAACAACAATAGGACACATGTCCCAACAATAAGTTTTGAGAAGAACATACCCGTGGTATATGAATAATAATTATTGATGCAGATGAGGGGTGGGTGGAGAGAAAAAAGTCCATTAACAACTGTATTGGCTTCCATTTTTCACAGCTTTACTATTCAATACTCTACAGGTTTGCCCTCACTTTACATCTACCTATGGCCCATAGCTTCTGTAGCGCATACATACCCATTAGACTGTTAACCTGTAAGGGTGTGGGGCAGACTGGGAGGGCAATGGCTACATTACTGGAGGGGGCTTGTACATGTCAAGGTTACATAGTTGACAGAGAAGAGGTACCCTGCACTGATGTTGTGTGAGTCTGCTACTGGCATACCTTCCTGGATCCTATCTGTGTCCAAGGTTATTAGCAGCATTGACCACTAGCCATAACTGTGACACTTGAGGGACATGTATCGGGGAGAGTGCATGGTGTGTGTCTATCCTGTTGTCATTTGCAGGCATATGGGTTTGGACAGCAGAACAGTTGCACATGGTGTATTAGTATACTCTTCATACAGCACACTACACACATTTCTTTACCTGTAAGACCTGTGAAGAAAATATCTGTTAACACTTTCTGACTGTTTCTACAAATATTCAGGATTTCTTTAGTGTATATATGCACACTTCTCAGTACCACTCCCTGGTTCGAACTGTGTCTGGGTGTGCTAAAATTGACAACAGAGCTATTGTCCATCACACTGAGCTACTGGAAAACTGCTGTATCTTGTGTGACTGATTTCTGCCTAATTCTCTCTGGGTTAGACAGTCTGATCTTGTAATCCTGACACTCACACATGGCAGATAGTTATTGTACTGTGTATTAATCCTTTGAAATGATACTTACTATCTAGAAAGCAAAGGTTAACACAAGAATGCAATGCTGCAGAGGACACATTATAATACTGTAGACATTACTATTCAGGGTTCAGAACTTAGGTTCATAGGTAGGTACTAGGCTATCGGCCCTAGGGCCTATACAAACCTAGCCAAAAAGGTACCCTGGCTTTTGCCACCCAAGAAAATTATTTTCCTGTACCACTGTCAAGCAAAGCCACAGAAGTGATCCCCAGGGTGAATTTCCTATTTCCCATCCACTCATCAAGATTTTTCTTGAAGAATACTAATGAGGAGCTTTGTTTGATATAGATAGGTAGTTTATTCCAGAGTATGGGAAGTCTCTGGGACAGGAATCTGTCCCTCCAGCATGTTCTGTTTATTGTGATGACAATGTCTAGGTCCCTAGAGCATGTAGCTCGGAGGGATTGGGACTTCTTTAAGTGGAACATGCCCAACAGCTCTAGGTTTGACATAGCTTTGTATGTCAGGCAGAGATCACCTCTGAGTAGGCAATTTGCGACGGAGTAAAGCTGGAGTTTTTTGAGACGGTCTGCGTAGGACATCTGTTTGAGGCCAATAATCCTCTTTGTGAGGTATTTCTACAGCCTTTCCAGTTGTTGTAGATGTCTTGTGAGGTACATAACAAAATCGGCATTGTACTCTATAATGGGTCTAATGAGTGATGAGTAGAGGGGAACAATGACCTCTTTTTTCTGGATGAAAAACATTTTGTGATGAGGTGAACCATGTAGAAAGATTTCCTGACTACTGTGGTGATTTGATTATCAAAAGAGAGGCTACTGTCCACCTGTGTCCCAAGGTCTCTTATCACACTTTTGGTGTTAAGTATACTACTGCTTATGTTGTAGTTCATGGGTAAAAAGTTTTTACCAAAGGGGATGACAATGCACTTTTTGGCATTGAGCTTGAGGCCATGGCTTTGACACCAGGCATCTGTCTCAGTGAGGCCCTTTTGTAGGATGTCCACATCGTTAAGAGTTTTGATTATAGCTCCTAGTTTGCAATCATCTGTGAACTTCATTAGCAAAAGACCTTCTATGTTAGCCTGTACTTCAGGAGAAGTAGATACCAAACAGGAGAGGACCCAGGACTGAACCCTGTGGTACTCCACTTGTCACTGGTCTGAAGTCGGATTTGGAGTCTGCTACTTTCACAGTGTGGGTTCTGTCAGTAAGCCAGTTGGCAACCCATCTTGTGACATAGGGATTTATACCTAGTTTAGTGAGTTTATCTATAATTCCAGAGTGGGGGATGGTGTTGAAAGCCTTTGCAAGATCTAGATAGGCTGTGTGAACCACCTTACCCTCATCTACGGCTTTGGTGACTGCTTCAAAGAAGTCTATCAGGTTTAGGAGGCATGATCTGCCTTTTACAAACCTGAACTGGGTGGGGTCCAGAGTTTGGAGATTACCAATGTCTTTGTTTATAAGTTTCATGATGATACATTCCATGGCCTTGCAGACCAGGCTCATCAGGCTAATGGGGCAGTAGTTCCCAGTGTTCATGGTGGCTCCCCCCTTGTGGAGTGGGATAACAGTCACTGTGCGCCATTCAGTGGGCACAAAGCCTGAGGTGAGGCTATGATTGAACATGGTACTTAGGTGGAGTGCCAGTTCATTCTGTAGTTCATGCAGAATGCAGCCCGAGATGTTGTCTGGTCCCATGGATGCCATGTTCTTGGCTTTGGAGAGTGTGGTTTTTACCTGTGCAGCCGTGATTACATTAACTTTGCATTCTTCTGGTATAGAGATGGGTTCTTTAGGGAGTGAGAGGGGGGTAAAGTTAGCACTGAACCTATCTGCCAGAATGTTGGCAATATCAGTTGGGTCTGTATATTTAGTTCCATTGTGCTTTACCTCAGAGCAGATCTGAGTGTTGCCAGTGAGATTCTTGACATAGCTATAGAATGCTTTGTGATTGCCTTTTGAATCAGTGGCGATTTTGTTAGTGCATACAATATTTCATATTTCCTTTATATCATGGTTTACAGCTCCATATTCTACTGTTCTGGGTACTAGCTGGTTTTCAGAAAATCCTCAGTTACTTCATGATGTCAATGCAATATTTGCTGTGATGAACCTGTACACATTCTATTTCTACAACATACCAGAGTAAACAAAACAGTTTCTGTTATACATCTTTATTCCAGTGAAATGACACTTTTTTATTAATGGATATCCTGTGGATCAATATTAGCATGACAGACATCATTTATTCATTAGACCCAGTACATACTATTCCGACTGGCAGCAAACAATGTACCCCTTCTGCTTTATGCCACTATATACTGCAAGTTAGATCTGCACTCACCAGCCTGTCGAAGCATCTGTGTCAGTCTGTCTGCATGGGCCTCAATGTTACTAGCCCTCTCCACTGCAGCTGTAGGGGTGAGAAACAAACATTATGCATACCTGTCTATCACATACTCAGGATAGAATCTGCTACACCAATATCTGTGATACTTACAAACTGCTGGAGCATGGTTGTCTCAAGCATCTTGGATACATTGGGCCAAGAGCTCCCCCTTCCTCCACTTCTGGTCATCATAATGATGCTGTATCTGCTCACCAGTTCAGGGGATTCCAGTGGCACTGGTGAGGTCGTGTGCCAGATGGACCCAGGCCTCCACTTTATACTGTGAGCCCTGGTACTGGCTCTGCAGCAGTCTGTCATCATAGTTTGATACGAGGAGCCCAGCCATGACCCTGGGATCCAAAATGCCCCAGCGCTGTGCCCAAAAGCCTGAACCCTCTCCAACACCTGACATGGTTCCTGCAGAGGTCATACTACAACAAGTTATAGCTGTATTCACACCTGTGCAGTTTAAATAAGGCCATATTCCTGCCCTTTGCTGTCATTGGACCATTTTGAAAATGCTAAGCTCAGCTAAGCAGTACACAAATCTACTAAGCTGAGTTGAACAGTGTTTATAGCGGTAACTGCTGAGCATTGCTTAACAGTGCACAAATCCGCTTAGCTGAGCTGACTGCTGCTTAGTATTTGTCTAAGTAATGCTTAAACCAGCTAAGCAGAGCTGACCACTGCTAACCATTACTCACTTTTCATTTTAAAAACAAATCAGAATTATGACTTCATTTATCATTACTGACATATTATTAGGTGTATATGATTTACTTTACATGATATCCCTCTATGCACTTTCATTACATAACCTTGGGGTGTAATTATACTGTATGGGACACTTGTGTATACATGGGTGATTTCACATGTTATATTGCACTCACACTTACATTTTGAACCAACTACACTACCCTGGTTAACAAATCTCAATTACTACATAATTTAAAACAAAAAAAGAGAATTGTAACAATGCTTTCCCATATAAAAATAAAGTGCCTGTCTTGGTACACAAACTGTGAATATCTGCATGCAAAGCCAAGACTTTAACCACTACGCTATCTCATCATTAGGATTTTAGCTCTATATTTATATTTATCTCCTATGGGATATTTAAGCAATGCTGAGCAGAGGGCCATAACACACAAACCGGCTCAGCTGCACTTAAACATACCTCAGAATGAAAAAAAAGGATATTAATAAAACCAAACCAAAAATAAGGTGAATAGGTGCAAGTTAAACTGTAAACTAAAAAGAAAGGCACCAAGGAACCATATATACTGTGTTTTAATATAAAAAATATATAAAATCATCCAAAATAAAACATGTTAAGCACTTTCATCATATTAAAATGACTTCATCAGAGCAACTGCTCACAGTTACCATCCACATTTAAATAGTCTCCCAAAAATCCCTGCACATCAATTAATGCACTAATTAATCAACATTTGAACATTTAAAGCACCACATACCAATAATTTGTTTGTGAACTAATTCTCATAGTGTTCATACAATTTTGATATTAAATACACATGTATAATCACATACTTCACGTTTGAACACACAGATTTTCCTAAGAAAGTTTTACAAAAGATACATTAAACTTGAAAATAACATAAGATAATTTAAAATAATTTATGTATTACTCAGTTGATAAACACAACCCATGTAAAATAGAATGTTTATTGTTTGATTTGATTAGCCCTTTCCTTTAACACTGAAAATATAGATATATGATCATTTAATCCAGGATGAAAATTCGTGGCCAGCCTAAGCTGCCACATTAATTCCTTTTTATATAAATGTTTTTTTTCCAATCCCCCCCCCCCTCACATCCAGGTTCACTGTATCCACAATGGCAAATTTAAAACCAGTGTGTTGACTGCAAACCTGACTGTGCCTGTAGAGGGCATTGGTTTCCTTCTGATGTTTCATTTCATATAAATGTTCATATATTCTGCACTTCAGGGCTCTCTCTGTTTTCCCAATATAAAATCCATCACAGGTGTTACATAATGCAATATAAACTATCTTGTTGGTATAACAGTTCCCCTTCTTAAAATATACCACACTACCAATTCTGTTTTTTAAGGTTACTGAAGGTACCTGGAGAATGTACCCACAATAAGAACAACATCCACAGGGTCAGGTGTTACCCCTGTCGTGTGTCCCATCCATTCTAGTTTTTTCCAAGTTTAATTACTTCGTACTAGTGCCAATATCTTTCCAGGGTTTAATGAATATTGTTCTATCAAATGTTTATTAAAATTAAAATCCTTTGAAAGATGAAATAAATAATTTTAGTTTTCAATTCAATATGAAATATGTTTAAATTTCATTAATATATTAGTAATAACATATTCTAGTTTAATCACATATACACTTGTTGATATTTTTATTGATGTCAAGTAAGTTATTGGTTTAAAAGTTTTTTATAAAAAGTTGGTTTCTTTAAATATTTTTAAATAGTTAATTGAATGATGTAATTGATGTAATATGCTATTTAAGAAGGTTTTTGGAGGGGAATTTTTTTTCTGAGGAAGTGCAGTAATTTGGGCTGTACGAAAGTGCTTACAATAAATTGGTGGTGTTTTTACAAACTGTGGCATCCTTTTCTTGTATTTAACCATATGGCACTTTGATAATGCAGTACCTGTCACACACCCCCTGCACTGCTTCCTATCCAGACTTCTTGCTTTCAGTGTCCGTGGACACTGAAAGCATTTGTACAGTGCTGTACAACACTTTGACAATGCAGGAGGTGTGTGACAAAACCTTTCACACACCACCTGCATTAATTTCTTGATCTCTTATATATTTCAGTGTCTGCAGGCACTGTTTTACTATTTTATTTGATTTCAGTGTCCATGGACACTGAAAAACTTTTAAAAAGTGCCGTTTGGTGCATTTTGAGTGCAGGGGGCATGTTAGATGTAAGTGCACTACTTAAACACGCCCCATGCATTCAGTAGTGTTCATGTCCGTTTAGCCTTAGCTGAATATGCAAGGTGTGCTGCTGTTAAAGCTAAGGGGAAACAGACATGGTTCACTTTGTTGCTATTCCTGCACGGAGTTTATTGAATCCCAGCGTTAGTTTTTTCATGTTGGCCTAGATTAGCTGGTAACAGCCACTTATGCTCTTGCTTGTTGGGAGTTCTGTGGTGATTAGCAATACCTTTTGCTTGTGCTACAATAATGGAGATGGAGAAGAAAAATATTTAAGTTAAAGCCTCCAACTTTAAGAAATGCAGGGACTGTGGTAAATAAAAATAACTCCTGAAGATCCATCTGACATGTGTGGTATGTCTTGGGATGTGACATTTAGATGCAGATCACTTAATCTGTAAAATATTTAGCTTCAGGACATTATTAAGACAGTAGAAATAAGTTGAATTCAAAGAGCTGTTATGAACAGAGATGCCTGAAAAAGGCATAGTTTGAGACAACAGCAAGCAATCCAGTTACCAGAGAATAAAGAAAAGAGGAAGATGGATGAGCAGGACATTTCCATTTTGCAGAAGCTGTCATCAGCCAAAGTACCTAGAGTTCTCCCTCTCCTTCTCACCCAGGACCTTCTTCACTACCACTGTTAAACTTATACTACTGGAAGACTCCTGCCTAGGAGGAGGAGACGAGAACCTGGCTCAAAGGAGAAAATCAGGAAGCTTTTCATCAAACCATAGCTTTCAGGCTTTTGCCTCCCTGCTTAACATCTACAACTTCTCTCCACTCCTAAAGAACTCTGAGAATCACATCTCAGCTTGACTGCTAAGAAGAGGATTTCAGCTTTTGTGTTGGCTTAGCTGCAGTATGCTGTCTTCTCAGCCCCCAATGTACCTACAGAGCTTGAGAAGAAATCCTAATTGCCATTACTTTGTTTCCGCCTGCAGGCCCTGTTTTGGCACAGTTAGGCCTGGAACCAGTACTACAAACCAGTGCAGATACCATCAATGATAGCAGACACTTATTCTTCAATGCTGATGCCCTGGGCAATGGCAAATTCCTCAATAAAGCTATTGGTACCAGAAACCACTAGGGCAGAGGGTTATACAGAAGAGCGGTGTCTATTCCTGTGCCACCCTGTCAAAACTGGGGTGGAAACTGATGCTCTTGTCATTCAGCCCTTTGGCACCAAGGCCTTCCATGGTGGCTTTGGCTCTGGAACCGTCTGCATTGGTATCCATCCCTTAATACAGAAATCACATGTTGATGCACTGGAGATCCAAGCCAGTTTCTTTGATGCAGCATGTACAGGCTACATCAATTCCATCTTTGGGCACCACTGAGACTGAAGCCTTTAGCCAGATGTCACATGTGTTTCCTCAGGACAGAGGACCTCATAAGCCAGAATTGGTGAAGTCTGGGACAGCTTCTCCCCAGGAGAGTTCAGATGACATCCCCTTCTGAGTCCACCAAGGATAAGGCAGGAATGTAAGAGGAAGATGGATATACTCGAAGCATGTTTATCCATTCAGCACATCTATAATCGGGGTGCTGAGCTATCTGACACTTACAGTTCAGTGTCAAACAGAGAAAATGTCAGATACTCTACAACAGTTGCCTGTAGTTGATCAGAGGTCACAGTTGGAGACCAAGTGGAAATGACTACATCTCTTTGTTATTCAAGCATCTTATGAATAAGATGCACCTTTTCATGCACCTTAATCATAATGCAACAGATGGAACAGCTACAGCAGTGGGTTAAGGCATCAGAATACAGTGACAGGACTAGCTGTTCTGTAATGATTTGGCAGGTTAATTCAAGGCAGTAGTCATCAATTCTCCCACTGACAGAACTTCTCTGTTTGGGTGTAAGTTTAATAACAAGCCATTGCAGTGTGAACTGGAGGGCAAAATGCTCACTGCTGTTGGGGGAAAGTTTTCAGCTCCACAACCATCCTTTTAAAAGGAAGCAAAAAGGTTCAAAAACCTGTGGTTTCTAATATCTCAACAGCCTTAGCAGAAATAACATTATGAAAGAAGATCCTGTGTTTGGGGGGATTTCTCATCTAACTGCTGCCCTAGGGACAAAGCTGGATTGAATTATCTGGGGTTCAGAAGATCCACAAAAGGTTGCCTGACTGTTCAGCTCTGGAAGCAGCCAGAGGGCAACATTCCCTGCATCTGCCTGCATGGCTGTCCATCACATGAGACAAATGGATCAACAAAATTATACCCAGAAAATATTCGATACAATGTCTGACAATGGCCAAATGTGCACATTCACATATCCCCAACAGTTCCACCATACTAAAAGACAGCAGCACAAAATGAGGTGTCCAACCTTTCTCAAAAAGAAACCATCGAAGAGGTACCACTAGGCCAGACCACAGAAGGTCCAGATTTTACTCTATGTTCTTCTTGGTGACCAAAAGGACCCAGAACCTCAGACCAATCTTCAGCCTAAGTCAACTGAATGCACCCATGAAGAAAATAGTCATTCTGGATGGCT